>NC_068434.1:48258470-48408470 GCF_023373465.1 Oncorhynchus keta
ATTAAATTATCTGGCAACAGTTCTGGTGGACATTCCTGCAGTCAGCATGCCAATTGCACACTCCCTCAAAACTTGAGACATCTGTCGCATTGTGTTATGTGTTATGTCAAACTAGTGGCAGTAGTTAAAAATAGTCAATAGTTGGAAGAGTTGCAGAGTTAATTTACAGGATGCCATTGTGTGGCCTGTGTGCACATTTATGCCTGAGTCTAAATGGTTTTGAATCCGGCCCACTGCCCTTTGACAAATAAATTATGAAAATAAAGATGTTGATTTTACATTAACTGAATTATTTGATTAGATGCTTTTTTAATTTCATTATTTTCTCTTGAAGCATATGGTCTATCTACTAGAAACTCTGACAATATGGACACAGATATATATATATATATATGAATGCTTTTAAAATGGTTATTAAAGCGTAAATTACCAAAGTTACCATAGATTGCCATGCATTTTCTGTTAATGACCAAAATCAACAAAGATTCTGGTAACTTCGGTCGATTACCGGTAGCTTTGCAACCCTAGTCAAGCCACTCATCATTCAAGGTTTCAGTGTTCTAAATAGATTATATAATGTTTGAGTGTACACACAGTGGGGTTGTGTTAGCCCTAAGTCTTGTGTGTCTGAGCGTCTATACGGAAGTGGGTATGTGTGTGTGTGCGTCACACTGCACTTCGGGGTGTGCTGACTTACAGTACACAGCGGGCGAGGAGACCTGGGGCTGTGGGGCAAAGGTGTCAGGCTGGGACGCGGTCTTTACTGAACTGTCTATACTCTTCCCTGATTTCACACACACACACACACACACACACACACACACACACACACACACACACACACACACACACACACACACACACACACACACACACACACACACACACACACACACACACACACACACACACACACACACACACACACACACACACACACACACACACACACACACACACACACACACACACACACACACACGACAGATTAATGAGAAGAGATAGAGGGAAAAGAAGGAGAGGGTGAATGAAAGAATGAACTAACAAAAGAAAGAAACAAGATTGAGCAGGTGGATGGAAAACAAAGGGATTAAGAAACCTGCTGATGATTTCCGAGCTCTGTATTTAATCAAGTTTATGTTCTGTAACAGTAGAACAGGTGTATTATTATACGTATTTGAAGGCAGTGTGTGTGTGTGTGTGTGTGTGTGTGTGTGTGTGTGTGTGTGTGTGTGTGTGTGAGGAATTAAACACCTCCCCAGGTCTTTTCCATTTCCCCTTAGGTCTATGTTGTGGTAAGATGTCAATAAGGTACCTGATTGGTTATGTGGTTTATTGGGAAGTTAATGGCCAGGCTGTCACCCATATAATTATGATTACAGTGATAATGACTATGGATGTGTCCCACCCTATTCCCTATACACAGAGTATATAACATTAGGAACACCTTCATAATATTGAGTTTGCACCCCTCCCCTTTGCCCTTAGGAACAGCCTCAATTTGTCGAGGCATGGACTCGACAAGCTGTTGAATGCGCTCCTCAGGGATGATGGTCCATGCTGACTCCCACAGTTGTGTCAAGTTGGCCGGTGGACCATTCTTGAAACACAGGGGAAACTGTTGAGTGTGTCTTGCCCATTCACCCTCTGAATGGCACAGACACACAATCCATGGCTCAAGGCATGAACATCCTTCTCCTACAACATTCATCTACACGGATTGAAGTGGATTTAACAAATGACATCAAAAAGGGATAGTAGCTTTCACCTGGAGTCACCTGGTCAGTCTGTCATGGAAAGAGCAGACGTTCTAAATGTGTTGTACACTCAGTGTATATGCACTACTTTTGACCAGGGCTCTGGGCACAATGTAGGCAATACGGTGTAATTTCGGACGCGGACCATGATAACTGGGAATAGCAGTAACACATATTAATACCGGCATCTGTATGCTAGACATATCTGTCTACAGCACAGGCTTTCCAACTAAGCACAATGCCATTCCTCTGACTGCTTGGAACTAGTGATCTGTCTACTGTCTAACACAGTAATACTGTCGAATACAGTAGACAGGAGGAAGAGCAGCACGTGATCTCCTATTCAGAGAGTGAAGACGAACATACCAGGAACATACCGTACCATACAGATATATAGTGTACTGTAGTACAGGAGGAGGTATTCTGCTCAGTTCAACAATCCACCAACCCAAAATAAACTATGAGTAAATCCAGTTCACTTTACATGCCAGTCGACTCTTCATTGTCTCTTCACAATCGCAAGCACGCATGAACACACACACAAACACACACATACAGTATACGCACACACACCTTTACAATCTAAGACATACACACCCTTACAATCTAAGAAATCCAAAACACACACAACCAGATAGCCTATTAAAACATGAGCACAAATCCAACCAAACTCCCATGCCGTACTCTCTCTCACCTCAGTCGAGTAGATTCATTTCATGATCACATCAGACTAAAGCAGTGAGACTTACGCTACAGTAACAGCACATCTATTAGCGCTCTAGTGCGATGTACCCCAGGTGGCGCTGCTACAGAAATGTGTCTCCAACTCCTCCACACGGTTCTGTTTCCTGCCACAGGCTAAATATATACACAAGGTGCCCTTGGCCTGCTGCTGTGGGGGGCTACTAGTGCAGGGAGCTGGATACCGGGCAGTAGCACAGAGAAGGACGGTACAAAACAGCCCACTCTCACTTTGGGGGCTATAGGATGTTGGGGTTGGAGCATAAAAGAAAGGTACAATACAATATGTCAGGGGTCATCAACTAGATTCAGCCGCGGGGCCGTTTTGTTTCTTGAACGATGGTCTGGGGGGGACATAATTACAAATCATTTGTAGCTTGCAAATTGACCGCGAGAAGCCTAAACGTTGGACTAAAACAGAATCATTTCAAACCGTTGCTTACATTTGTGTACGGTCATATGTCTCGGAATTATGTGCGGGAACACTTGGGAAGAGATTTCTTCAATTAAAATCATTTGGAGCTGATTTCCTGAGGGTTTCGACAGTCTTTTATGGCCAACATATTGTCGGGCCGCCAGTTGGGAAACCCTGTAATACAGACTCCACTGTAATACTTCACAATGGACCAGCACATTAGTGACCTGCTTTAGGGAGAGCTTATTGTTCTCAGCTCATGGACATACACACCTCACTGGAACGACATCACTGTCAGAGCCAGCTCGGATTGGCAGATCTGTACAGTGTGTATTCCTTGGATTTCTTCACATTCTATTGTGTTGCAAAGTGGGATTAAAGTTGATTTAATTGACAGAGAGAGAAAAATTCAATGATCTACATAAAATACTTGTAAAAAATGTCAATCTAATTTAAGTATGAAAAATGTAACACTAATATACCTTGATTAGATAAGTATTCACCCACCTGAGTCACTGCATGTCAGAAACATCTTCGGCAGCGATCTTCTTGTGTTAGTCTAAGAGCTTTTCACACTTGGATTGTGCAATATTTGCCAATGTTTCCTTTTAAAAATTCTTCAAGCTGTGTCTAGGTGTTGGGGTTCATGGCTAAGCAGCAATTTTCAAGTCTTTCATAGATTTGATTTGAGATATTGTTTATATATATTAGATTTCCCCATTAGCCAACACCAATGGTGACAGCTTGTCTTACCGGGGTCCGACACATACTGTACATGTCAGTACATACACAGAACAAGTAGGTCACATTTGGGAGAGGCGTTGTGACATGAGGTGTTGCTTTATTTTTTATTTTTTTAACCAGGTTTGCTGTTCACTTGAGCTATACGAGATGGAAGGGAGTTCCATACACTCATGGCTCTGTATAATACTGTACGTCTTCTTGAATTTGTTCTGGACCTGGGGACTGTGAAAAGACCCCAGGTGGCTTGTCTAGTGGTAAGTGTGTTTGTGTCAGTGCAAACAACTAGGAAGTGATGCAGTCAGTCTTTCCTCAACTCTTAGCCAAGAAAGACTGGCATGCATAGTACTAATATAGCCCTCTTATTTCAATGAAAAGCAAGACATGAGGCTCTGTTCTCTGTTTTCAAGCAGATTTAAGTCAAAACTGTAACTCGGCCACTCAGGAACATTCACTGTCTTCTTGGTAAGCAACTCCAGTGTAGATTTGGCGACAGGGTCTAGCAGTGGTTTCACGCACAACGAAATGCTGCACTCACGGGTGATGACCTGCTTTTGAGCAGCTCCTCTTTGTACAGTGGCTCAGAAGGACACGCATACACAACAAACCCATCCACACAGATCTTATTTCAACCCACATGATATTGTCTCTCTCTACACTCAGCTCCTGTGTACTCTACTGGGTACAGTGCGCTACCTTGACCGGTCTCTCTACTGTCTCCTAAGGGTCTCCACTTCTTACCTTTGACATCTTCGTCCTCCACCGTGTTGCTGCTGTCAGATGATTCCTACGGAGGGGAGGGAGAAGCACCATCAGAGAGGAACACACTCGAGACACACACGTACGTGCAGGCACACAAATACACCCGCACATTCACACACCCACGCGGCTATTGAAAACACACACTTCTTTAAGAACACACAAAACATGCAAATTGCTAACTCAATTGCCACTCTTGTTATTGCTTCGTTAAATCAAATCCACGTTCAATTAATTAAAATCAATGAATCAAATAATCAAAATGACAGACAAACCACCTTTGGGATGAGTGTAAGTTTAGTCAACGTCTCATATCTGTCTTAGAGGGACCAACAAGGATTGAGGTATACAGATATAGGATCTTCATTTGAGCCAGTTTGCTACAGCAGGAAAATAATCCTGCAGCAACAGGAAATGTGAATTATTATGTGGATTATAGTTAACGAAAATACTTGTAGGGGTTGCTAGATCTTTTCATAAGGGAAAATCAAGTCTGAAATGTCAAAGTAGAAATTAGAAACTTCAGAAGCCTTTTTAAACCTCAAATACACTACAAGGAAAAAATGTCCTGCATTGCAGGAAAGTTATCCTGCAATAAGGTTATCAAATTAAGATCCCACTGTAGGAGACACCGAACAGTATTCAGGTCGACTCACAGAGACACAGTAAACAATGCACAGACCTTGACTTCGACAAAACAGCAGACCATGACTTCATCAAATTACATTACATCTGACAAAAGCATTTAGCTGAAAGCGTGAACCTGTTTCCTGTCAGTAAACTCACCCATGGGCATCCCACAGAAAGCCGCATCACTTCAAGATCTAACCTTTTACATCAACTTGACCCCCTCCCTCATCCCATCCACCTTCCAGTCCCCCTGCAGCCTAATCCCATCAACATATGTGTGTGTGTGTGTGTGTGTGTGTGTGTGTGTGTGTGTGTGTGTGTGTGTGTGTGTGTGTGTGTCCTCAGAGTATGGGTGTTAACATAGCCTTGCCTTGCCTGAGGAAACATGAATTCCCAGCGACAGCTTCTAACCATTCGCCTCTTCTGATCACTTCCACTCCCATAGATATAGAATCACCCACCACCTATCACAGAACATTGACCTGAATGGGGATACCCGTTTTAGTCAATCCATTTCTATCTTCACTCCCACTTCATCTGTCTATGTCTGTGCAGCCTGCCACTAGATAGAGATGTGAGGGCAGGCCACAGAGATACATGAATTATATGTGGCAGGCATCAATGTGGCATCCATTCACCAATCTATTCTCTTCCATTACACTACTAGCCTAAGCTGTTTCTCTCTGCGAAATTCTGTATCTCTCCCCTGACCTGCCAGAGGAAAAGTTTGAGACTTTTTCCTATATGGCACCATATTCCCTATACAGTGCACTACTTTTGACCAATGCCCTATGAACCTTGGTCAAAAGTAGTGCACAATGTTGGGAATGGGGTGCCATTTGGGATGCAAGCCTAAGGAGCTCTGGTTTCCAATTAGTGGATTAAATGGGCCTATTCCCCAGCATGATAGGATATGGATACTGGGCCCTCATTTGGAAACACTTTTACACTGGAGAATTCCACAGAGGAGTGTGTGATTGAGTGTGTGACGTGTGAGAAAGAGAGAAGAGGTCACCTGTGTGTGTGTGTGTGTGTGTGTGTGTGTGTGTGTTTGTTCTTCCACCTCCCAGACATAGGATGTGCAACACATGGCATACTATTCCCTATATAGTGCACAACTTTTGACCAGAGTCTTCAAAAGTAGTGCACCACACGGTGAAAAGGGTGCCATTTGGGATGCAAGTCATAGCTCTATTGCATAGGCTACATACAGAACACAAAAAGAGACTGTAACTGACAAACAGATCAGACAGATTGATAGATAGATAGACATAAGGAAATAGTCATGAAACCAGCTGAAACATATAGCCTACATTACAAACATAAACACTGTACGAGCTCACAATGCCAACCCTAGCCTGGTCAAGCAGACCGAGTGACTGTTTCATTCCACTTAACAGAATGTGTGTGGGGGGGGGTGTATTGCAAGATTAGGCTGGTTCCAATGGGCACTCCATGTCATTTCAACATGGATAATTGGGTAATATTTAGTTGAGACTTTGATCAATGAGATTACAACCTATATTCAGTTTGGTTGTCAACGCAACCAAATGTCAACATTTAAAGGAGATGCACTGTATCTACAGCTTGGATAGTTCCATCTGTGCCACTGACTTAGTCTGGCTTTAATTTGTCTACACATTAATCATTGATATGTTGGATTCATATCTCCATCTCAACCAAAAATCTAAGTTAAAGAACTGGACTAAATCAAATCAACCTTTTAATAAACTTTAAATAAAGTACTTTGATTTTGTCCTATTTTTTTTAAAGATTTTTGGTTGAGATGGAGACGTGATTAGAACATATCAGTTATTCATTTGTAGACAAACTGGAATTAAAGCCAGACTAAGTCAGTGGCACAGATGGAACTATCCAAGCAGTGGATGCATCTCCTTCAAATGTGTTGACAACCAAAAAGATCACTAAGGATCATTGCATTTTAAATCAACTAGAGCTTGAAACCCTTGGCCGATTATATTGTCAATTTTTTGTTGAATTCTGGGTTGAATTGAAACAACCGCTGTTGATGAGCAAACGCTATACAGACGTAAATAGCATCATTAATAAAGTTTGGTCACATTTAATTTGCTCTGTAAAATGCTATTATTTGGAATGACTTCGAAAGCAACATTGAATCTATTTCGTTTTTAAGTGGAGATCTCGTAACAATCACTCTCACGATAAAGCACATTGGTAATAGTCAAACATCATACCTGGGCTTGGTTAAAACCCTGGATGGGAGACCAATGGGTAGCTGTAGATAGATCAATTCTCCAGTAGGAGGTGCTGCCCAGCCTATAGTTTTTTATCTGATATTGAAGATCTGACTTTGTTTTAAAGGTACAAATTCAACATGTTTTATACAAGGTGTGTCTATGTTGAAATTTGGTTACCATGACATAATCCTGTGGTTGAAATTTCACCCTCAAAACAACAGTTTGGATTACTTTTTTCAAATCCAATGTATTTTGGAAGTAGATTCCTCATCAGAATACATTGATAAATTACGTTGAAACTTTGTTGATTCAACCAGTTTGTGTCCAGTGGGGTGAACGCTGTGATGATTTACACAAGGCCATTGGTTGGTTTCAGGCTATTGCATAAATCCTGTAGTTCTGGTGTACTAAGCAAGGCCACATGGACACACACACACACACACACACACACACACACACAGATTTAGTTCTGTAAGAATTTGCCTCAGTGTAAAGTAACTTTGCACCTCAATAAATACAACATAAAGGGACAGAACTATAGCGGTTTGATTTGAAAGGTTAGTGCATGAGAGGTGTTAATGAGAGGTGTTAATAAAGAAATCTGTCCGTCGCTGTCTGTAACACATTTAACTCTCTGAAGAACTGTATGGACTAACATTGAGCACATTTCTACATTCAAAGATCTACGTTTAACCAATCAAACTATTGGTTTCCAATTGACATTAGTTTATTGAAATTGTCTCCACGCAAACACACACACCTGCATACTCATTATACACGCTATTAGAGATGTGCTTAGCGGGGTGCTGGATAAAACATAAATAACAGTGCATAATTGCACACACCCACACACACAAACACAGGCACACAGAGCCTACAGTACACGCCTCTGTAATGACACACACACAAAGATGTGGAACGGGGGGGAGCAGATCAAAGAGAGGATGAGAGGGAGGACAGGAGAAGGGGGATGTACCTTAGTCCCATCCACTGGATTATGGATAACAGTGGTCTGAGGCTCCTACAGAAAGAGAGGGATGGAGGGAGAGAGAGAGATATGGAGGGAGATGGAGAGAGAGAGAGCGAGAGGGAGATGGAGAAAAAGAGAGAGATGGGGAAGGATGAAAACAGAAAGATGGGAGAGAGAGGTAGAGATTTTAAAAAAAGAGGGGAGGGGGAAACAGGTAGAGAGAAAGTGTGAAAAAGAGCGAGAGGTATGTGTGTAGAAAGATGATGAAGCAAAAGGCGAGAAAACTGGTTACGGCTGGAGGTGAAGGAGGGATGAAGATTCTTCTGGAGTGATAGAGTTGAGGGGGTGGATGAGCTGAGGACTGTCAATTTTTGTCAATTCAGAAAACACACACACACGCTCTGAGCATTGGGAGAGAAACATTGCTGAAACGCAGAGAGAAAAGTCTGTGCCACACAGTTACACACACACACACTTACATTTAAGTCATTTAGCAGACGCTCTTATCCAGAGCGACACACACACACACACACACACACACACACACACACACACACACACAGAGAGAAACCCTGCAGGAATGTTGCATCCTAAAAAAGAACATAGTGTACAGTAAACCATACAGTATGAAGAAGCCCCAACTACAGTTATCCTCCTGAACGGACTGCACCTGACACATAACATTTGGGCACAATCTCATGGAAACTGTCCTGGAATAGAGTCACCACATTTGGCAGCTACAGCTTGTTCATTTCCAGAGTATGACGAACACTTAAAGGCATCGGGTAGCCGTCCTATTGCCTTTGGCCAGCGTTTACCGACGATTCCACATGTTTAATCGCCCCCGTTCATCGCCACCCGGCAGGTGATGACTAACCCATCGAGGCCATCCGCTGCTTTTAGCCGTTCGTCGGCACAGTGGTTTTGTCCAAACTGGAGACTGAAGAGTGAATTGAGGTCATTACAATTCGAGTGTTGTACTGTAGTGGATGGGTACATCAGTGTCTGCAACTGAGTGTGTTTACGCGATACAGAAGAGTTTGCAGTGCTGTCTTGGTAAAAGTGCAATAACAGCTACTCTGAAATACCATTACACTCTGACAGGACCCAACCTGCCTTAGAAGGATGTTTTTGTAAACATCTAAACAGCCAAGTAGATAATGACTATATCCTTGTAATGCTATTTCCTCTCCAACCTCTCCCGTCATCTCTTTCTCTCTTTTCATCTCTTGCCCCTTTTACCTCTTTCCCCCCTCCCTCTCCCACTCTCTTCTGACAGTTGTGTTAGAAGATGTGTTTGACACACATGACACACGGGGACACACGCTGCACACACTTTCCACCACACCATCCTGAGCGCAACCCCCTAGGACGTGACACCTCCCGATGACCAATCACCAGCCAGCTGTCTCCTGCATGATGATGCCATTATTGTCATGACAACTGTCACCAGGGGCAACAGCTTGAGGAACAAGCAGAGAGAGAGAGAACAAGTCAGGGAGGGACTCACTGACTAACAGTTTTTAAAAAAAGAAGAAGAAGAAGAAGGGTTTGTGTGATATTTTAAAGAGGATAAAGCTTATAATCACTGTCGGGCACTAATAAACCTAGTCTACCTCACACTGCCTCAGACTTTATGCACAAGTCTGATTGCATAACTTGGTCTTTCCCAGGGGCTTTCAAATACTACTACAACAACAATTACCTAAACTTCCTGTACCTCTAAACCACTGTCTATACGTCTGGGGAAAATATTCTGCATCAAAAGAGAGATTATGTGAGATTTTACTTAGAGTATCTATAACAACTACAGGAACTGCAGTATAATAGAAGAGGTTACAGCACCAAATAGCACAATAATGAGCTACGGTAGCAGAGCCCCCCTCCTCCCACACACACACACACACCAAGCATTAAAGGGCAAATGTGAGGGCTCCTAAAAATATGCTGATATATGGCTGCATATGTTGTGCTGGTGTTGTATATGGTAGAATGCCTGTCATCCCCCCCCATCTTTCTCCAGCTCTCTTCACTATAGGCCACCCAAATTAACAACTAGTCACAGGAGAGGCAGTGATTCAGTAATATAAGGTCAGTAATATTCAATAATATTCAGTAATATAAGGTCATTAGCAGACACTTTTATCCAACGTTATTTAAGAGTGAATATATTCAGGATATCTAACCAACGTGGAAAACAGCCCCACATTGAAACGCTAGAGTTGCACCATGCTCCCAAGTAGTTTTACAACCAGCAGTTTTATTGGCATAATGTTTCACCAATGTTCTGTCGATCTCTGCTATAGGGAAGAGAGATGAGTGTCAGACAAGAGACAAACAACCACCCACAGTCTCAGATCTCTGCTCCTCTCCTGTCGAAAAATAGCAAGATAATCAAAGACTGCAACATTATGGAAGGAAACGCACACAGTAACAGTTGGTTACAGTAAAGCAACAGTTGGCAAATCTCTATAACACACGGTGACAATCTTTAACAGGGAAGCACTTTTTGACACAACCTGGCATTTCTGGCTTCTCTCCTACAGAAAGCATCTGACACACATTTGACAGAGACAACGGAGAGCCATCTAGCCAACCACAGCTGCTCTAAAGTGACAACAAACAACCGACAGGGGAAGAGGAGGGAGGGAGGAAAGGAGGGATGGACGGACAAACAGTCAGAAGAGACAGGCGACAGATAGACGGTTAAACGGACAGACAGACTGACAGACACACAGACAGACGGGCAGAGGGAGGAGGGAGGATTAAAAGTAAATACCAGAACAGGAGTAGGGACGTTTCCTTTAGGGCTGGTGACTATGCTGTTTTTGGTGCTGTTTGTCTGTGGTGTCTGGGGCTGTGCAGGTAGAGGGGAGACAATGCAGGGTTAACAACAGTGGCTGGTGGGGTGAGATACTGTGGATGGGTGATGGATGGGTCGCGGTGGTGGTGGTGGCGGTGAAGGGGTTAAAAGAAACAGACCTGGGTTCAAGTACTATTCGAAATCTTTCACTGAGCGTTTGTTCTGCCTTTATCGTTGTTTGACCAGATGATGAGAGAAGTGGTTGGTTTTAGCTGGCATGGTGTGTGAGATGTAAGATAAAATACAGCATCACAGGAGATCAAGGGAAACAGAGCAGCAGTGACGGTCAAGCAGTTTGTTAGCCGTATGTTAACCATGGAGAGAGAGAGAGAACAGAGAGAGAGCGAGAACAGAGAGACAGAAAGAGCGAGCGAACAGAGACAGAAAGAGCGAGAGAACAGTGAGAGAACAGAGAGAGAGAACAGCGAGAGAGCAAGAGAACACAGAGAGAGAGAGAGAAAGAACAGAGAGAGAGAGCGAGAGAACAAAGAGACAGAAAGAGCGAGCGAACAGAGAGAGAACAGCGAGAGAACAGAGAGAGAGAGAGAGAGAGAGAGAACAGAGAGAGATCAAGAGAACAGAGAGAGAGAGAAGAGAGAGAGAGCGAGTGAGCGCGAGAGAACAGAGAGAGAGCGAGAGAGCGAGAGAGTGAGTGAGCGCGAGAGAACAGAGAGAAAACAGAGAGAGCGAGAGAGCGATAGAACAGAGAGAGAGAGTGAGCGCGAGAGAACAGAGAGAGAGTGAGCGCGAGAGAACAGAGAGAGAACAGATAGCGAGAGAGAACAGAGAGAGAGAGCGAGAGAACACAGAGAGAGAGGGAGAGAGAGAGAACAGAGAGAGAGTGAGCGCGAGAGAACAGAGAGAGAGAGCGAGAGAGAGCGAGAGAGAGAGAACAGAGAGAGAACAGAGAGAGAGAGAGCGATAGAACAGAGAGAGAGAGCGAGAGAGAGTGAGCGCGAGAGAACAGAGAGAGAACAGAGAGGGAGCGAGAGAACAGAGAGAGAGAGAGTGAGCACGAGAGAACAGAGAGAGTGAGAGAACAGAGAGAGCGAGAGAGAGTGAGAGAACAGAGAGAGAACAGATAGCGAGAGAGAACAGAGAGAGAGAGCGAGAGAACACAGAGAGAGAGGGAGAGAGAGAGAACAGAGAGAGAACACACACAGAGAGAGAGAGAGAGAGAGAAGGAGAGAACACAGACAGAGAGCGAGAGAGAGAGAGGGAGAACAGAGAGAAAAAGAAAGAGAACAGAGAGAGAGTGAGAGAGCGAGAACAGAGAGAGAGTGAGAACAGAGAGCAAGAGAACACACACAGTCATCAGTGAGTGAAAATTGCACCAGAGCTCACAAACAGACACTGATAACAAATCAACATCTATAGAAAATCCACACACATACAAATACAGCCACAAAACACACATAAGCAGTCACACACACTCACACAAATCGACCAAAGCAGTTCTACAGCTCAGACAAAGCTTCACTCATCAGCCATCAGCTCTTCATACGCAGTAGCTCACTCCTCCATAACACAGAAACACATACAAAGAGATACTTTCTAACACGTTTCAGTAAAACCCTGTTTCAAATTCCAATCGTCTTCCCAGCTGCAGTGTGGCATACAGCACACGGCAGAGATCCATAGAGCACGTAGAGGAGAGGTCATATAGATGTGTTTGTGTGTGTGTATTCATGTCTAGGGTTTCGAGTTCCACTGGGACATCTCTGAGGACACTGATCATCCACAGACAACGGCACACAAATAGCAGCCCAGGCCCGGGCAAACTATGCTTAACCTCTCCAATTGGGAATAAAATGTTAGGACATAGCGCACTCTTCAGAAGGGAAAGCTAGAGGTTGAAGTTAGGTCGATGAACTGAACTCCAAACGCATCAGATGGGGGGAAAGGGAAGAAACATAAAGAGCAGTTCCATGTAGGACTCCGGCCAACTCAAGATGGGAGTAGAGGTGGAGACAGGGGGGAGGAGTGGATGAGAAGAATCGAGGAGAAAAGTGGCGAGGCGGAATTAGGGAGTGGGGAAAAAGGGGAGGGAGAAAGAGGGGAGGTCCAGGGATGTTAAAAATGGCATGCTCACCATGTGCCGCGCAGCGGAGCTGGACCTACGTTCCTGTCCCAGGCGGTGGAGGGCGAGCGAAAGATAGGAGGGAGAGAGAGAAAGGACGGATGACAGCAGGTGAATATGGCAAGTACTGAAGGATGAGCATGTCAAGTAAAATGAGAGCCCTGGTCAGTGAGCATGGTGGACCAATCGGCTCAAAACCAGCATAAAGAGGTTCAATTTCACCAGTTCAAGAGAGCAGAGGAAAAAGAGGATCTCACATAGAAAATGTAACTTCTATGGTTTGTCAAGAAAGAAAGAAAGAAAGAAAGAAAGAAAGAAAGAAAGAAAGAAAGAAAGAAAGAAAGAAAGAAAGAAAGAAAGAAAGAAAGAAAGAAAAAAAAAAAAAAAAAAAAAGAAAAAAAAAAAAGAAAGAGAAAGAAAAAAAAGAAAGAAAGAGAAAGAAAAAAAGAAAGAAAGAAAAAAGAAAGAAAGAAAGAAAAAGAAAGAAAGAAAGAAAAAGAGAAAGAAAGAAAGAAAAAGAGAAAGAAAAAGAGAAAGAAAGGAGGGTACTCAAGAGGAGGACAGGAACAGAGGATGACGTGGCATGAGGAATACAAGGAAAAGGAAAAAGACAAAGGTTTGGGAGCAGCTGGGAGGAGCCCTGACTGGGAGTAAAATCATCAATTGTTCTTTTGTGATGAGGAAAGAAGGAAAAGACTCTTTCTTGTAGAGAAGAGCAGGAAGAAGAAACAATTACGTAGCAAAGGAAAGCTATGCAACTGATTCATTAAAGGGAGACATCAGGATTTTGGCAATGAAGCCAGTTATCTACTTCCCCAAAGTCAGGTGAACTCATGGATACCATTGTCATGTCTCATCTATAATATATGGAAAATATCCATTTAATACACATTCAAAAGTGGCATCCATTATGATTAAAAAGCAGAACAATAACCTCTAACTGCATTTGCAATCTACAGGTAAGTGACAAAATAAAGGAAACACCAACATAGTGTCTTAATAACAGGGCGTTGGGCCCCCACAAGTCACCAGAACAGCTTCAATGCGCCTTGGCAAGGATTCTACAAGTGTCTGGAACTCTATCGGAGGCATGCGACACAGCAGCCTCACAGCAGTGCAGTAGCAGCTAGTGCCAGAACAGCACAGAAGAGAAGAGAGCAAAATGCAGCTGAAGCTGGTGTTTGACTGGGGTGGAAAATGTCAAGTGCTGTCCTGTTCTGCATTACAGAACAAGAAAGAACAGAGGAGACAAGGAGAGGGGTCAGAGGAGCGATACAACCAGGGAAATAGTTATGAGAGAGGGAGCGAAGAGAGAGAAAGACAGGGGGGAGGAAAGAAAAACACCATTGAAATATTTGAGTGTGTGTCGGGGGGGTCTGTTGCTAGGCAATGACGAGTGCGGCACAGAGAAGAGCAGGGAAAGTGTGTGTTGTGTGTTTGAGAGAGAGTCTATTTCTGTCCGGTCAGTTTCCAGGGTTCAGACTCATGGCTATTCCTGGAACTGCTGTCACATTCCCTACTGAACACACACACACACACACACACACACACACACACACACACACACACACACACACACACACACACACACACACACACACACACACACACACACACACACACACACACACACACACACACACACTCCCTAACTCACAAGAACAAACATGCTCATACTATTCCCCAACCTCCATCCGCTCTGCCTTTCCCCCCGCCCACATACACATGCACAAACGCACGCACAATGCGTGGGATGTGTTGGTGCATTAGGTGAGATGGGGTGAGGATGGTGACAGAGATTCATTAAGGCTCGTCAGCCAGCCGGAGAGGGTTTCAAATGGTTAAAGAGCAGATGGGGTGAGCCGGAAATGGAAACCGTGATCGAGGGGGGGGGGGTGGAAAAGACAAGAACAGAGGGATGAGATGGGAGAAAAAAAAAGAAAGAATGCTGGAGTGACAGATGGCATAACATTAACAAAAAAAGTGGACAAGACGGGGTGCAATGAGGAGACACGGGGATGATCGGATGCACACACTACACTTGAAACCACTATTTTGTGATGGTTGCAAATTGAGTCAACACTCTCTCCCACATCAGAGAGGGAATAGAGAAGAGGGAAAGATCCAGGGGGCGGATTCACAAAACACGACTTACGAAAAAACGTTGAACGTTTCTTCAGAAAATAAATAAGAAGTTCGTAAGATAGTTCGCGAATGCAATTCCTCAAAATGTTCTTAGGAATTCATAGTTTTCTTTGGAACTGTGTAAATACCTTTCAGAACTTATCTTCTTAATGTGGCCTTGACATTAGTGACGTGCTTGAAACCAATAAATAGATCTATGTGACAGGGATGATAGGATTTGGTTATTTTGTTATTGTTCACACATTACAGCCATCAGACTAGCTATATCAAAACCAAACATGGATAACCAAGAAACGAGATTGAAGTGATGGTGGAGGAAATAGCAGCCAGGAAAAGGTTGCTGTTGGGGAGACTTGATAACTGCAGGTTACCTGCAGAGACCAAAAAGAGAGGATGGGCGAGAGTGGCCGAGTCGGTCTCTGCCATCGGGGGTATGGCAAGGGACAGTGACGCCGAAAAAATAAGTGGTCCGACATCAAGTCGGCTGCTAAGAAGAAGGGAGCTGAGAGACCATTTAATGTGGACGAGCTGCGCGACCGGTAAGTTAGGTAGCTACGTTAGCTAGCTAACATGTAACGACATCATAGCCAACATATCTAACGACGGTAACGTTAGCCAAGTTTGCCAAGTTCTTCTTTGTAAATAGACGAGATGGCGCTAGATATTTAACACTTCTAGAATATTGTAATATATTGTTAATTACTAGCTAGCTAGATAATGCCTTTTTAATTTGTTTTCTTGCTGTATTTAAATATCCGGTAACCAACTGTGTCTGTGGCGCAAGAAAACGTTCATGGTTACAAAAGTACCCATTCGTCTCAAGACAAGGGTTTAGCTGTCCTAAAGTTAAGTACATTTCCAGGAAGAAATCCTAAAACCTTATTATCTTCTTACCTTTTAACTCAGGAAGAAACATAGGGGAAAAAATGAAGAACATTTCCAAGAACTTTATTGAGGAATAGTAACCTTGTTCAACTTTGTTCATAAGTCTATAGTTAAGGGAAAAAACGGCAGTTAAGAATACATTTCTTCTTAAGAACGTTTTGTGAATCCGGCCCCAGGGCCTAAACCCCTGATGAGTTAAGAGAAGAGAAAGAGGAGGAGGAAGAGGGAAGGTTTGGAGTAGGAACGTGTAAGTTGAACAGGGCCTTACCTTGACATCTGCCTTCTTGTTGAGCAAACTTTTGGCTGCTGCAATAGGAAACAAAAGAAGAGAGACAGCAGGTCAGAGATGCAGCGAGAACACAGGAGAGATCACATAGAGACAACGGCGTCAACCTGTAGGAGTCATGTTCATTTGACTGCAATTCAAAGAGATGGCAACTGAGGCCTTTTATTGACCAGGTAGGAAAGTTAATGTGACTGTGTATTGTAATGCTGGAGGTGAAAGAGAATCAAAGATAGTAGGAGCTTAGAGGCATTAATTGCTAGCATTATGGTACCAAGGGGACAAGGCAATCTGTGACATGATTAAACTCATGGTCCTCGTATAAAACTGCTTGAGAAGCACAATGTTCATTAAAACACAACAATAGACGGCTTCCTAAGTACAATTACATTAAGAGTGGACAATGTGTTATTCCCTTATTGGATTAAACCATTACATCCTCCTAGTGGGAGAGGAGAGTAGAGGAGGTGTGTTCACTGATACTATGGGCAGTAGTCAGATTAGCACAATACCCATAATCCTCAGCAACAGGGGAAATGTCATACAGACAACAGTCAGTATCCTCTCCAACTACTTCACCAGGACATGTGCGCACACACACACACACACACACACACACACACACACACACACACACACACACACACACACACACACACACACACACACACACACACACACACACACACACACACACACACACACACACACACACACACACACACGTGAACCTATGTAATAGAAACAGACACACACACATATTTGTTCCTGGGTTAGGCCCAGCGAGAGTTGATGTGGGTTGTTGCCGTGGGCAACAGAACCTCATTTTAGGGAACTGGTTAATTAGTTAATGAGGCAGAGATAGAAAACGAATTTTGGAGTGAAAGAGACAGATTCTAGAGTTTGTCCCCCTGGTCCCCTTCAGGGCTAGAGTCCAAAATGGGTCCTCCATCCATTATGTTAGTTTTTGGGCTATGTTCAGCTAAAACAATTTGGCTAATCTATATTTCCAAGTTGAAGAACAAGGGTCATTCAATTCATTGGAAAGACTGAAAATCTGATAGGCCATATCTTTACATTAAAAAACAAAGTCTAATTGCATTATCAATAGTAGAAAGCAATGGGTTAGAAGAGGCCTACATAACCAACCCATAAAGTAAAATGCAACATCAATTTATCACTCTAACATTGATTTATCCTGCAGTAAATGTTGTTCAATTAGTAATATAAATTGTTTTCTTCTTTTAATAACTCTGAAGGGCAAAGTAATCTAAAAGTAACCGGAAGTAATCCGATTACAATATTGAGTTTGGGTAATCCAAAAGTTACGTTAATGATTACAATTTTGGAAAGGTAACTAGTAACTGTAACGGACTACATTTAGAAATTTACCTACTTAACCCTGCCTCCCAACACACACACGCGGCATCTCACTGTACTTGTGCATCCTTTACCTCACTGTCAATCAATGTTGTCTCATCAAACAGGTGGGCTCTACAGCTGCCAGAGTAAGACTGTCCCAGTCTCACTCCCCTAACTCTACTAGACATCATCAGCTCCACTGCTACTTTTAATTAAAGGCCTGAGTCCCATTGACAGTCTAATCACATCCTATCACAACATCAACACTACCGCATTACATAAAACACTATTTCTGGCATTCTGGATTGTTCTCTTCTCTCCTCCTTTTTAGCTCTCTCTATATAGCTCATGCTCCCCCCCCTCTCTCTCTGTAGTTCTGTCTAGCTCTCTCTCTCTACAAACAATGCACACAAATCTGCAGTGAATTTTAAATAGAGGCTTGACTTCCACTAATTTCTGAAGGAATTGGAAGCAAGCAGAGAGAGAGAGAGAGAGAGAGAGAGAGAGAGAGAGAGAGAGAGAGAGAGAGAGAGAGAGAGAGAGAGAGAGAGAGAGAGAGAGAGAGAGAGAGAGAGAGAGAGAGAGAGAGAGAGAGAGAGAGAGAGAGAGAGAGAGAGAGAGAGAGAGAGAGAGAGCGACAGAGAGAGAGAGAGAGAGAGAGAGAGCGAGAGATAGAGAGAGAGATAGAGAGAGAGATAGAGAGACAGAGAGAGAGATAGAGAGCGACAGAGAGAGAGAGAGAGAGCGAGAGAGAGCGACAGAGAGAGAGAGAGAGAGATAGAGAGCGAGAGAGAGAGCGACAGAGAGAGAGCGACAGAGAGAGAGCGACAGAGAGAGAGCGACGACAGAGAGCGACAGAGAGCGACAGAGAGCGACAGAGAGCGACAGAGAGCGACAGAGAGCGAGAGAGAGCGAGAGAGAGAGAGAGAGAGAGAGAGAGAGAGCGAGAGAGAGAGAGCGAGAGAGAGCGAGAGAGAGCGAGAGAGAGCGAGAGAGAGCGAGAGAGAGAGAGAGAGAGAGAGAGAGAGAGAGAAAAAGGAAGACAGAATGAAAGACGAGAGGATAATGCAGCACTCACAATTTATTTTCCTCTGCTTTTCTCCTTCATTCCTACACAGTATCCCATTCCTCTTTCCATCTTCCTCAATTGATATAGAAACTAATTTTTACCAGCATATAGATAGCTAAATTTGCAAATTCATCAGTTTACTAGGTACATCGGGCAGCACGATAATCACATGGGCCCTGTTTCCCAAAAGCATCTTAAGGCTAAGTTCATCGCTAGAACCTTCATATGAGCATCATTAAATCTCTGAGCTATTTCCCAAAAATAGGGCTGTGGCGGTAATAACATTTTGTCAGTCGGTTATTGTCATGCAAATAACTGCCGGTCTCACGGTAATTGACCGTTAATTAGCAAATACGTAAAGCCATGAAGCCGACAGCTGTAGGCTATTTTGCGCAAGGGAGCAGAGCATGAGCATGATATTTGTTCCTTTCACGCTGAGTGGTTATGGAAAGAGAGAGCTGAGAAAAAAAAATCTTCTTCGTTTGTTTGCTTGCCGTTTGAGGTGAAGAACACATTACTTTGAGAAGCTCCACAGCTTAACAATAAATCCATTATTTTAGGTACAGTAGGTCTAAAATAAATATTATGACATGAAGAAAATTTCAGAAGAACAGAATAGCATTTTCAGAGTCGTCCTTGTGTCAGGCCCTGATCTGGCTATGCCATAAGAACAATACAATTGAATATAGGTGAATAAAATAGAAAGGATATTTTTCCCCAAACAATTTCAGAGGGAATGATGCACATACGGCTATTCTGTGTTGAGCGGTTAACAAAGGAACAGGGGCCGGATCCACAAAGCATTACTTCCGAGAAAACTTAAGAAGCTGCTTAAGAAAACAAAAAAGAAGTTCATAAAATAGTTTGTAAATGCAATTCCTCATAAATATCTTTCTTAAGAACTTCGTAAATATCTTCTTATGTGGCATTGACATTAGTGATGTGCTTGAAACTAATAAATACGCCTATGTGACAGGGATGATAGGATTTGGCCCACTATAATAAAGTGTTGATATTTACATTTTATTACATTTATTTTTGTTTCTTGATGTCTCGAGAATAAAAATGTTTTAGTTGGCTAACGAACCCTTTACACACAAACCAAAAAACATCATTTTTCACACATTATAGCCCATCAGACTAATGTTAGCTACTGTACATCAAAACCAAACATGGATAACCAAGGAAAGCACAATAAAAACTTCAGTAAACAAGAACTTGAAGTGATGGTGGAGGAAATAGCAGCCAGGAAAAGGTTGCTGTTGGGTAGACTTGATAACTGCAGGTTACCTGCAGAGACCAAAAAGAGAGGATGGGCGAGAGTGGCCGAGTCGGTCTCTGCCATCGGGGGTATGGCAAGGGACAGTGACACCGTAAAAAGGTCAATATAATGTTGTCTTTATATATACTAAATAATATGTGCGGAATTAGTTTGGATTTAGAATGGGCCGTTAATCATGCACCTGTCGGAACAAGGGCAGTGGGAAAAAAGACGTAATCCGTATGCACTTGAATAGCAAATGGAGGACGCTTTTCCCGCGGTTCACTTTTCATGCCAGCCAGGTAGGCTACTCCGGTTGTAAAGAGAAGCAATGTGCTTAACCTCTTGAACCTCTGGGGGCAGTATTTCATTTTTGGATGAAAAACGTTCCCGTTTTAAACAAGATATTTTGTCACGAAAGAAAACACTCTGCCATTTCCAAAACTGCAAAGATATTTTCTGTGAGTGCCACAGAACTAATGCTGCAGGTGAAACCAAGATGAAATTTCATACAGGAAGTGAGCCAGATTTTGGAGGCGCTGTGTTCCAATGTCTCCTTATATGGCTGTGAATGCGCAAGGAATGAGCCTACACTTTCTGTTGTTTCCCCAAGGTGTTTGCAGCATTGTGACGTATTTGTAGGCATATCATTGGAAAATTGACCATAAGAGACTACATTTACCAGGTGTCCGCTCGGTGTCCTCCGTCGAAACTATTGCGCAATCTCCGGGTGCGTGCATTTTTCGATTTTGAACAGAGGAGAAACCAAACTGCCACGAGTGATTTATCATTGAATAGATATGTGAAAAACACCTTGAGGATTGATTCTAAACAACGTTTGCCATGTTTCTGTCGATATTATGGAGTTAATTTTGAAAAAAGTTTGCGTTGTACTGACTGAATTTACGTTTTTTTTTTTTGCCAAACGTGATGAATAAAACGGAGCGATTTCTCCTACACAAATAATATTTTTGGAAAAACTGAACATTTGCTATCTAACTGAGAGTCTCCTAATTGAAAACATCCGAAGTTCTTCAAAGGTAAATGATTTTATTTGAATGCTATTCTTGTTTTTGTGAAAATGCTGCCTGCTGAATGCTAGGCTTAATGCTATGCTAGCTATCAATACTCTTACACAAATGCTTGTGTAGCTATGGTTGAAAAGCATTTTTTGAAAATCTGAGATGACAGCGTTGTTAACAAAAGGCTAAGCTTGTGAGCCAATATATTTATTTCATTTCATTTGCGATTTTCATGAATAGTTAACGTTGCGTTATGGTAATGAGCTTGAGGCTATAATTACGCTCCCGGATACGGGATTGCTCGTCGCAACAGGTTAATATGTGAAAAGTTGAGAAATAAATATAGTAGGCCAATAGAATGCTGATGGGATCCTCTTTTTAATAGGTGCCATCAAATCTGTTTTCTCACGCAATTGCAATTTTTCCATCCACTATAGAACAGACCAGAGCCTTCTATCTGAATAACTAGAAGCTTCTGGAACACTTTCAGAAAGCTTAGACAGACTCTAGAATGGAAGTGGTCGGAGCTGCAGAACAACCACTGAGTTGCAGTCATAGACAAACATATTTAGCCCTCTTTGTTTTTACATACATCATTGGTTGCAGTTACATTCACTCTCAGATCGCTCAGATAGATTCCATAAAATGAGAGAAAGTAGAATTCCATGGCGTTTTGCCCCAACCTGTAAACCCAAAAGTCATGCGGTTCTTAAACCCTGTAGAGCAAGGGTAGGAAACCCTGTTCCTGGACTACCATAGGTACTGCAGGATTTTGTTCCAACTAGCACCACACCTGACCAACTGAGCTAATTGATAGGTTCAGTGATTGACTAAATTCAACACACTTGGTCTTCCAGATCGGTTAAATCGGCACTCCTTCGGCACTCCAGGACCAGGGTTGCTTACCCGTGCTGTAGAGGAAGCAAGAAGGCTCCTTACCTTGCCACAAATTACAGAAGCAAGAAGGAAGGAAGGAAGGAAGGAAGGAAAGAGTGGAGGAAGAGATTAAGAGAAAGAAGACAATGGATCATATTGGTTAATACCCATTAAGAATGGTCACTTACATTCCTGTAAATAGCAGGCCCTACAGGAAGAAGCAAGGATGGAGGCTGATTTGTAAAAACCATAGCCTGTCTGTCTGTCTGTCTGTCTGTCTGTCTGTCTGTCTGTCTGTCTGTCTGTCTGTCTGTCTGTCTGTCTGTCTGTCTGTCTGTCTGTCTTGTGCCACTCTGTATATGTCTGTCTGTCTTGTGCCAGTCTGTATTGTGCCACTCTGTATATGTCTGTCTGTCTTGTGCCAGTCTGTATTGTGCCATTCTGTATATGTCTGTCTGTCTTGTGCCTGTCTGTCTGTCTTGTGCCAGTCTGTAAGCATCCCGATGAAGGCATCAAGCCAGAATCATTTTGGTTTTTCATAAGAAGAAACATTTCAGTGAACTTCTATTTGCCTCTAGGGAGGCTAACTGTATCCTGCGTATCCCGAGCATCTGTCTCTGTCTCTGTCTCTCTAGTGGAGGAGGAGTAGATCTAATGTAGAGAGACAGACAGGTCAGTATGAAGTTGCAATATTTGATTAGTCTTGTGGAGACAGTGGGAAGTGGTGAGGACAGCAAAGCTGATTGCATCAGCTCTATCCGTATGTTATAAACATGATATAGACTCAATTGAATAGTTAGCCAATGCTAGTATTGCTGAACATACAGGACAGTAGCCAACAATGACAATGTACTTCGAAGACTGATGGAATCTTTCCCTACACTAGACTGTGTAGTGGGTATTCTGTAGCATTTTTATTCATCAACTGTGGTGCAATTACACACTCAACTACTGGCAAACTATCATCCTTCTGTTGTTATGTTGTACGCAAACTTTGGATTGTTACAGGTATAGAAAAACAGTTTTCATGAGAAGCCCCAACCTTGCATCTTTCACTATGTTAACCACGCATCATATCCCTGCAACCCCCTGTGTTAGAATGCATGCACCAGTCCAGTGCCCCATGCAGCATTCACCGACAGCACATGGGCCGTTCCATCCTTAAAAATGACAGGGGGGGGGAAACTTTCCCAGTGTTATTAACAGAGAAACATTGAGGAGAGAGGTAGAGCAGGGGAACAAGGAAGGAAATAGAGGAATTCAATGAAAAGAGGCAAATGAAGATGGGACTGAAGCTGTATGGAATGGTGTGTTAGCAGGAACATGAATGAGAGAGAAAGAGAGATCATAAAGGGAGAAGAAGGACAGATCTTGTTGGGTCAGGCATGCTCCACTGTGCTGCTATGTGCAGTGAAGGAATGGGGAGATGGAGCAGGAGAGGAGGAATAGCATGTGAGTGGAGAGGAAGAGGCCAGGTGGCCAATGAGGTGTGGCGATGGAAGTGGCATGCTCTGAACACCCATGCTAGGAGGAAAGGAGAGAGGACGAGAAGAGAAACGAGGGAGGGAGTGAGGAGGGTAGCACCCCCAGGTGTGCCAGGCTACCTTGTTCCACCAGCCCAGTGGTGGAGCCCGCTGCCGCGGATGCAGCTGCCGCAGCGGCAGTGATACTGATTGGAGCGGTGGAGCGACAGCCGACTGTTTGGTGTCCCACACACACAGTCGCCACAGAGAAAGAGGGGGCAGAATAGTAGAGAGAAGGGAAGAGGAAGAGGAGGAGGTTGGAGGGATAGAGGGAAGAGAAGTAAGGAAGAAATGGAGAGAAGGAAACAAATATGGTTCATTAGTCCAAAAGAGAGGCGGATTAATAGAGCACACAGAGGAACACAATATCTTCCTGACATAGAAGTCCAAGTTCAAGTTCTCCCAATGTAGGTTATTTTCCTCTATACTGTACACATCACTGCCACCAACACACTGAAATAAAGCATCAAATGAGTTCATTGCGAAGTGACTAATAGGGATGAACACAGCTAGTGATACATCTAACACCATCATCCAATACCCGACTGGAACCGTTCATAAGGGTTAGAAGGAGATGTCAAGGATACTGAAGCCATTTCACTTCTCTTGTCGGACCCTCTCTCTTTCCATCCCTTCTAACACTCCCTCCCATCTCACCTCTCATTCTCTCTTTCACATCCTACTCCATCTCCTAACCCTTCTCCACCCTCTCCCTTATCTACAGATGTAGGATCTTCATTTGAGCCAGTTTGTTACAGCGGGAAAATAATCCTGCAGCAACCGGAAATGTGAATTATTAATGTGTGCTATACTTAATGAACATTTTTGTAGTGGTTGATGCATTTTTTGGAAGGGAAAACCAATGTTGAAATTACAAACTTCAGAAGCCTTTTTAAACCTCAAATACACTACAAGTTTTACATTTCTTCCAGCAACAGGGTAATCAAATTAAGATCCTACATCTGTATCTCCCCCTTTCTCTCGTCTCTCCTTTTCACTCACATCTCCCTTTCCCTCATCCATCATTCTCCTCTCCTTTTTCTACCTTATCCATCAACCCGTCTCCCCTTGCTCTCCCTCAACCATCTCTCTGTCTCTCATATCCATCTCTTCTCTGTGATTCATCCCTGGATGACCGAACTCTAATAATGGCTCCTCTTCCTGAGGAGATGAGGGTGTTGGAGTGGGGATGCGGCACACAGGTGTGTGTGTGCGTGCTTGTGTCTGTAGGTGTGTGTGTGGATAAAGCCGGGGGAGGACCTCAGATCATTTTACAATTTAAGGCCTGCTGTTACGATCAGAGTGACTCATGTTCACTGAAGCACCGACCTCCCAGAGAGACAGACCGACCGACATGCTGCTGATTGTGTAGCATATGAAAACGAGTTATATACTGTTGAAAAATGCACGTGTTTGCTACATTTGCTACTGGACTCAACTTCTCATCTCCAAATAGCTGCCACATTGTGTGCATCTTGTCAGTGGCCTTTAACCCCTTGACTTTAGGGAGGGTTAGCTGATCTTGACTCTGTGCCTAAGGGCAACTTCTAGCCAGAGCCCCACACCCTTGCAGGTTCCACACGAAGTAAAGAGTAGGTGTGCGTGTTGATGCAACACTTACCAGAGAAGTTCCGTGAAACCAGCATAGCCGTGAGCACGGCCCCCTGAGAGAGGAGAAGAAGAGAGGAAAGGGTAGGGAAGGAGAAAAGAGGAGAGGAAAGGAGAAAAGAGGAGAGGAAAGGGTAGGGAAGGAGAAAAGAGGAGAGGAAAGGGTAGGGAAGGAGAAAAGAGGAGAGGAAAGGGTAGGGAAGGAGAAAAGAGGAGAGGAAAGGGTAGGGAAGGAGAAAAGAGGAGAGGAAAGGGTAGGGAAGGAGAAAAGAGGAGAGGAAAGGGTAGGGAAGGAGAAAAGAGGAGAGGAAAGGGTAGGGAAGGAGAAAAGAGGAGAGGAAAGGGTAGGGAAGGAGAAAAGAGGAGAGGAAAGGGTAGGGAAGGAGAAAAGATGAGAGGAAAGGGTAGGGAAGGAGAAAAGAGGAGAGGTGGTCAAACCAAGACTGCTTTGATACGACAGAGTCATGTCAACAGGCCACACTTCAGATTATAATATTGTGCAAATCTTTTCCATTCATTTGAGATTTAGGCATATAGCTAGTTTCAAGTTTTAATGACAGTGAGATGCCTTTCTTACATGCTCTAAACCCCAAAATTGGGCTAAATAGCTACATAACAGGCTATAGCTATAGAACAAGTGGCATGGAATTGTCTTGACGCAAGAAAATGGTTGAGGTCTGAAAACCACTCACAAATGAACTGAAACGGACACAGAAAACCAAAGTCATCCACTGACCTTGAGTTTCCTCCTGGCATTGAATTTCTTCAGGCACTCCACGGTCTCCTGCCTGTGCATCATGGATGCCACTGTAGAACGTTGCTGTGTGTGAGAGAGACAGAGAGAGAGAGAGACAGGGGGATAAAGAGAGATACACACAGAAAGAGAGAGAGAGAGAGAGAGAGAGAGAGAGAGAGAGAGAGAGAGAGAGAGAGAGAGAGAGAGAAAAGATAGAGGAAATGTAAGTCACATGAGTTAAATCTTTGTGCCTTTGTCTGTATGTATATGAGTGGGTGTTTATCTCTTCTGGATATATTACAATACATAGTGACATGTGTACTTACGCAGACCCATGGGTGTTTGAGGGCCTCCTGGGCGGTGATCCTCTTGGCAGGGTTAATGGTCAACATCTGGTTAATCAGGTTCTTAGCCTCTGGAGTGACTGTGTCCCACTCTGGGGAGGGAAACTACACACACGCACACACACACACACACACACACACACACACACACACACACACACACACACACACACACACGGGCTTGATCAGGTTCTAGGCTTCTGGACTCTCCATTCGTCTATATAATACTCTAACATTGAAAAGTATTACAGTGGTAATCAATCAAATTCTATCAGCAATGTTTCAAATGTTCCACTGCTCTGAACAGGTCCCAGGTGAGTGCACTCGCTGGCCAAACAATTACATTGAACAATCAATTATATAACTAAGTACCAGGCAGAAGAGAAAGCCAGCAGACACACAGCCAGCGGAATACCCCGGGTAAATATACTGGGTACTCCTCTCTATATAAGACTGTGTTTATAGACGTGGTGTAAAAGTGTACTCTCTCACCATCCTTACTAAGACAATGTATGTCCTGTATAAATAATGCATTAACAAATAAATATGTAACATCGGGATGTGACGGCAAATTGTCAGCAAGCGATCTGGGACATTGTGTCTTTTAATGATAGGCTTTTGGGGTTCTTAACGTCATCATAGCTCAACGACAATCTCCATGAGATTCTTTCCTGAAATGGGACTAATGTGCTCAAGGTACTGTAGGCACTTTCTCGCTCCTCTAAAACTATTAATGAGGTGATTTAGTTACTTCTAAAAAAAGAAATGGGGGGAGAGGCAGAGAGGAGGCGCTGCGGGGAAGGGAGTGGACGACCGAAATAGGGAAAGAGGGTAAAGTAAGTAAGATGAGGTGTGCAAAAAAGAGAGGGACAGAAAAAGATAGAGAGAAAGAAAGAGAGAACAGGAGAGCAAACAGAGAGCAGTGTGGCAGTAAGAGTGAAGAAGTAGAGGGGAGTGAGGCGAGGAAAAGACAAAAGAAAGAGAGGACACAACAAAAGGAAAGGAGAAAAGGAATAGAGAGTGGGGATGAGGAGAATAGAGAAAATGGAGAGAAGATAGGAGAGGACAGCAGGTAGCAATGGAGAGGAGAGCAGGCCTCGTCCAGATCTTGTATCTCACATCGTATGCCCCTGCTTTTATTTGTTGGTACAGTTTGTGCTGGTCCTCGTCCCAGAAGGGAGGGTAGCCCACCAGCAGGATATACAGAATCACCCCTGAGAAAGAGACAGAGAGAGCGTGAGAGACAGAGAACGAAAGAGAGAGAGAGAGAGAGAGAGAGAGAGAGAGAGAGAGAGAGAGAGAGAGAGAGAGAGAGAGAGAGAGAGAGAGAGAGAGAGAAAACGAGAGAGTGAAACACACAGATGGAGAAAATACAGAATCAGCATTTTTTATGAATATTTACTTTGCTTTTGTGTCCAAGCATTTGTGTCTGGGTGTGAAGGTATATATGTGTGTATAATGTCTGTGTGTGCGTGTTTCTGTGTGCCCAAAAGAGTGTGTGTGTGTGCGTGCTCACGCACGCGTGTGTGTAAATGTGTGAGATGCTCACCGCAGGCCCAGATGTCCACAGGTTTGCCATATGCCTCCTTTCTCAGAACCTCAGGGGACAGGTATCCCGGTGTGCCAGCAAATCCTGCAGCACGACAATACACACACATGCACGCACGCACGCACACACGCACGCACAAACAACTCCAAGCTTAGCACATCACCCCTAGTGGGATGAATGATGAAAGGTTGAGAACATGTTGGTGTAGTACAGTCAGAACCACAGATCTAGGGTCAGAACGTACCAAACCAGGCTTGCTGATCCCCCTGTACCTCGATGGCCAGGCCAAAGTCAGCCAGCTTGACGGCAGCATTCTTGCATTTGCTGGCCAGGAGCAGGTTCTCTGGCTGGGGGAGAGGGGCGCTATGGTTACTCCTGCTTTGAACTATAAGAGAAAGGAGGAGGGGGAGAGACGGAAGACATCCAAACACTCTTGTGGTGTTTGCAACAGTTTATTTACACACATACACAAACAGTAACAGAAAAAACACACAGATGTACCACATGAAAACACACACACCGGAACACCTATAGTTTGCTGTGGTTTAGGGTATATTGGTTTGGGCTGTGGTGTGGGGAGTTGGTGGTGCCCCCCCCTCTCTCTCTCTGTCCCAGATAGAGCAGCCTCATTACTCTCTGTCAGAGGGGGACTCTAATAATGGGCTGCTATCCCCACTGGCCCCTTCTCTCTCTCTGCAAGGCTACTGTGCTGTAGACCTACTGTAGCCTAACTCCACTCTACACAATATAAATGTGTCAGCCTATTCCCTTCCCTTAGTTCCCATTGCTCGGATGTTTGCAGATCTGAAGGGACTGGATAGGTATAATGGATGACTTCTGGCATATTTACTTCACCTAGATAGTTTGTATGATAGAGCGGGAGGCACTATCTAGCTCAGACACACATTCTCTGTTACTTTCCTAGCACACACACACACACACACACACACACACACACACACACACACACACACACACACACACACACACACACACACACACACACACACACACACACACACACACACACACACACACACACACACACACACACCCGCCTGTAGAGAGTGTGTGAGGTATAAACACTGTGTTAACAGTGTCACTGCTGACCCAGCATTGCAGCCTGTCTTCCTCTTTATGTCTCATTATTACACCCCCCCCCCCTCTTCTCCCGCTCTCCCTCATCCCTCCACCTCTCTACCTAACTTGTTTGTAGCCATAATAATACTGACTTATGCATTTTCTTTTTCTTTTTTACCTTTATTTAACTAGTCAGTTAAGAACAAATTCTTATTTTCAATGACGGCCTAGAAACAGTGGGTTAACTGCCTTGTTCAGGGGCAGACCGATAGATTTTTACCTTGTCAGCTCGGGGATTCGAACTTGCAACCTTTCGGTTAATAGTCCAACGCTCTAACCACTTGGCTACCCGCCGCCCCAAATGAGGCAATAACAACAAAACTTGGGCTCTGCGCTGCTCGGAAGCAGAGGAGAGAGAGAGAGAGAACAGAAGGAGAGAGAGAGAAAGAAAGACCTCAAAAGAGAGAGAAGGAGGAAGAGAGAAAAAGAGAATGAAAGCGAGACAGGGAAAGAGATAGAAGAGAGCGAGAGAAAGAGAGCGAGTGAGTGAAGGGAGAGATAGAGAGAAACAGCAAAAAAGAGAGCGAAGGAGTGGGAAGAGAGAGAAAGAGAGTGAGGGCAAGGGAGAACGAACGAGAGAGGAACTGTAATCCTGAGGCGGTTACCTTACTTGGTGTCATACTTGGTGTCATCTCCCCCTCAGCCACATCACAGCCTTAACTCCCGTATCTTGCCTCATTTGCACTCACTGTATATATACTTTTTGTTTTCTTTTGTTCAACTGTATTATTGACTATGTTTTGTTTATTCCATGTCTAACTCTGTGTTATTGTTTTGTGTCGAATTGCTATGCTTTATCTTGGCCAGGTCGCAGTTGCAAATGAGAACTTGTTCTCAACTAGCCTACCTGGTTAAATAAAGGTGAAATGAAAAACAAATATGATTCAGTGTTTACTCATTTCTATGGAGAAAGTTCAAATTTGCCAACACTGCAAGCACTAGGATAATCCCTGCTATGATTGTGGGTGGATTTCAGATGAACTACAAGCACTAGGATAATCCCTGCTATGATTGTGGGTGGATTTCAGATGAACTACAAGCACTAGGATAATCCCTGCTATGATTGTGGGTGGATTTCAGATGAACTACAAGCACTAGGATAATCCCTGCTATGATTGTGGGTGGATTTCAGATTAACTACAAGCACTAGGATAATCCCTGCTATGATTGTGGGTGGATTTCAGATTAACTACAAGCACTAGGATAATCCCTGCTATGATTGTGGGTGGATTTTAGATTAACTACAAGCACTAGGATAATCCCTGCTATGATTGTGGGTGGATTTCAGATTAACTGCAAGCTTCCAAAAAATAGATTTCAATATCCAAACACACAATGTCCAGGCCACGCACACAAACACACAATGTCCAGGCCACGCGCACAAACACACAATGTCCAGGCCACGCGCACAAACAAACAATGTCCAGGCCACGCGCACAAACACACAGAAATTCAACATGCGCAGACAGACAAACATCTTTCTCTGCACATCGCATAATAGCAGCCCTCTGCAGCAACACACAAGTTCCTTCCCGCCCTTCCTCCTTCCCTCCACACACACACACACACACAATAAAGTGGGTTAGGTGAGGGAATGCGAGTGTGAGAGATTGCGGTGCTGGAGAGCAGTGAGGGCCTGTGTGTGGGTGTTTGGGATGGAACGATTCCCAGCTCTCTCTCTCGCTCTCTCTCTCTCTCTCTCCCTCTCTCTTTCTCCATCTTTCCTTTCGCAGGAGTAGAGTGGGAGCTGTTTCAACATTCCAGACATGGCTCTATCTGCTTAGATTCCTTCTGAAGGAGTGGAGGAGAGGAGAGGAGAGAGAGAAGAGATGCAGCCAGACAGACAGGCCTCCATTGAAATGGCACTCCAATTGTGAAACCAGAGATTGGGTTAAGTCATTTAGCCTAATTTCTCTGTTTTGGGACTTTAGAAGAAACATATCAACAGAACAGTGTGCCTTCTTTGTAGTCGTGCTTTACTTTTCACACTATTCAGTTATTCATAACTGTTTGGTGGTCCTAATTTGATTTGTTATTTGCTGATTCGCGCTTCCAAGATGGGAGTGTTCTTCTCGCCACTCAGACACTCCCAGAGGTCCTCAGTCATATCACACTATGGCCTACTGGGTGAATTGCCCCAGTACTGCCGGACTGTAACCTGATAGGTGTGGCCGCTAAATAAAAAAAATAGCCACAACAGTTCTGATAAACACAACACTACTTGAAGAGGAATGCTGCCACAGCCCGGGGGCCTGGGCATGCCACTGGCATTAGCATAAAAGTTCAATTCCATGGAATCCAACATGAATTTACATTGGGATGCAGTCGCAACCACAAGTCTCACAAAACCCCATTTTGGACGAGACCGACTTTATGACCAAAGTGATCCTCTTTACACTTTGTAGTCAATGTTGACAGTATAACACATGTTTATGACTCAAAAATATGGCAGAAAGTGTTCAAAGTAGTCCTTGTGCAAAGAGTTCTATGGTTTATTTAACTTTGCAATCATTGGTTTTTATTTTACATACATTTTTAAGTGAATAATCGGAGTCTCAGCATCACTCTGTTACTGTGGAATTGGCCAGACACTACAGCGGCAGACTAGCATCATGCAAAACAAGGTATAGCTATAATATAATAATAGTTATAATAACACACAAGCTTGCTCACAGACCCCCAAGTATACACACAGACACACAGGACAGAACAGGAAAGGACTGCCCTGACCGCAAGCCAATCACAGTCGACTCAGTAAACGGCAACCGCTTCTGTTGCGGTAGTTTCATCTATAAATACAGTCTCACTGGAAGCTATACAACTCCATTGGAAGCACCATAGAGACAAATCAATTGGACAAAGCGATTGCCATTTAGAAATCCATAGGCTATTGGGAAACAGAATAACATGGGGATAATTTTAATACAGCAGCCTAGGCTGAAGAGTAGAGAAACAAACCCTGTTCCAAGGGAGGGCCGGCATAGTACAGCATGGCATAGCATAGCTTAGCAAAGCATAGCAGAGCCATCAGTCAGCTGGCGTAACAAGCACGCATACTGGCATTCTCCACAGACTAGGAGAGGTGCTGTTTCAACAACAGGAGAGAGATAGGGGAGCAGCATTTGGCAGGACATAACCAGATAGGCCAAAGGTCACAGAACACATGGTGCAGAGAGAGACGGTGCTAAAGTAGGCGGAGAATCTGACCTGAAAACAGGAGACTGACCATGGCCAACTGACTGCTTTTGATTGCTTTTTAATATGCAAACTAATGGGTAGGCCTGACAAGCTACAGCATAACAGAAGAGACAAAATACTTATCTAAAGCTACAATCCAAACAGTGATGCTGGAAAACGTCACTTACACCAACACACGAATAGAGGATAGACACACCTATACACACACTGGACACACGCTGAACGGGCAACAGTTACACACACGCACACATTGGACACACACAGGAGACAACATACAGGCAGTAAGGTGATACCTGTCACTCACCTTCAGGTCTCGGTGCACCACGCCCATTTGATGGCAGTGTAGCACCGCCTCCAGGATCTGCTGGATGCAATGACTGCATGCAAACACCAGGGGGCGCATGTTAGTCTGAACAGCATTGCTACATTCCCGTGCAAAGGCCAGGGGATGGGGGGGATGGGGGTGGGGGACTTCTATCACACAGACACACCTTCTTGCGGCCCATGGCCAAGTTAATCGCCCAATGGTTTGGCAATAAGAGTGACCAATAATCTAAAAGATTTGCTACCAATTAGGTGACCAACAATCTAAAAGAATTGTATAGATGTGAGCAATATGGTGGTGCCTTGTGGATTGGAGTTCCCACCATATAACTGGTCTTCACCCATCCAATAAATGAAAGATCAATGGTCAACTTTCAAGTAAAAAGGAGAAGTCAACATCAAATGTATGACGATTTCATGAAAAGGTATGAGCATTTATGAACATGGATCCATGTGGGGAGGAGACAGACATATGGTAGGAGGCCAGGTACATGTGTGCATAGATAGGTAGCATTTATATTATCGTGATCCAACACAGGGAGGTGTGCTGCTGCATGCACACGCGTGTTGGGTTGGAGGGGCTGTGTGAGAGAGAGGGAGTGTGTTGAGATGCAGGAGTGTGAGTGTGTGTGTGTGTGTGTGTGTGTGTGTGTGTGTGTGTGTGTGTGTGTGTGTGTGTGTTTTTTGGGGGGAAAGGGAGGGTAAAAAAGGTTCAGTGGTTGGTTGGGTTCTTTGTCTGTCAAGCAAAATGCCAGATAAAAGTAGAAAAACGACTTAAATTCTAAGAGCCAACTCGAAGTAAAACAATCTGCAGTGTGTAGTTATTTCAATCTGTTGATGCAATATACTTATCTAGCAGCGACACCTACAGAAGATGTGTGTTGAAATAGACTGCAGTAAATCATTATTTGTGTCTAAAATATACAGTACATAGAATATAGACTTTTCAGTATGCAGTAAAGAAATGATATACTGTCTATGAGATATAATGACACGAAGTGAGAGAGAGAGAAAGAAGAGAAGAAGAGAGCACAAAGAGAGGAATATTAGAGCTTAAACAAGGGAGAAATAGAGTTTGAGAAAGAGGGAAGGAAAGAAAGAGAGGATATTATGGGAGTGTATTGGTGTCAGCGAGCTAGCTGATTTACTCCGGCTTGGACCGGCCTGGCAGTAAAGTTCAGGGCTATATATTACGATCCCTAGTCTTCTCCAAATGAATAAATACTAGCCAGGTCATATCCGCAGGCAGCACAGTGTGTCAAATTAAATTTTATTGGTCACATACACGTGTTTAGCAGATGTTAATGCGAGTGTAGGGGGGAGGGGTGTGTGTGTCTTTTCTCATAGACAAAGATATCTACCTACAGTTGAAGTCGGAAGTTTACATACACTTAGGTTGGAGTAATTAAAAGTTGTTTTTCATCCACTCCACTAATTTCTTGTTAACAAACAGATTATTTCACTGATAATTCACTGTATCACACTTCCAGTGGGTCAGAAGTTTACATACATTAAGTTGACTGTGCCTTTAAACAGCTTGGAAAATTCCAGAAAATGGTGTACCTGTGTACCTGTGGATGTATTTCAAGGCCTAACGTCTGGTTCATCCTTGGGAGCAATTTACAAACACCTGAAGGTACCACGTTCATCTGTACAAACAGTACTACGCAAGTATAAACACCATGGGACCACGCAGCCGTCACACCATGCTCTGTCTCCGAGAAATTAACGTACTTTGGTGCGAAAAGTGCAAATCAATCCCAGAACAACAGCAAAGGACTCTGTGAAGATGCTGGGGGAAACAGGTGCAAAAGTATCTATATCCACAGTAAAAAGAGTTCTATATCGACATAACCTGAAAGGCCGCTCAGCAAAGAAGAAGCCACTGCTCCAAAACCGCCATAAAAAAAGCCAGACTACGGTTTGCAACTCCATATGGGGACAAAGATCATACTTTTTGGAGAAATGTCCTCTGGTCTGATGAAAGAAAAATATAAATGTTTGGCCATAATGACCATCATTATGTTTAGAGGAAAAAGGGGGAGGCTTGCAAGCCAAAGAACACCATGCCAACCATGAAGCACGAGTGTGGCAGCATCATGTTGTGGGGGTGCTTTGCTGCAGGAGGGACTGGTGCACTTCACAAAATAGATGGCATCATGAGGATGGAAATTATGTGGATATATTGAAGCAACATCTCAAGACATCAGTCAGGAAGTTAAAGCTTGGTCGCAAATGGGTCTTCCAAATGGACAATGACCCCAAGCATACTTCCAAAGTTGTGGCAAAATGGCTTAAGGACAACAAAGTCAAGGTATTGGAGTGGCCATCACAAAGCCCTGACCTCAATCCTATAGACAATTTCGTGGCAGAACTGAAAAAGCTGGTGCGAGCAAGGAGGCCTACAAACCTGACTCGGTTACACCAGCACTGTCAGGAGGAATGGGCCAAAATTCACCCAACTTATTGTGGGAAGCTTGTGGATGGCTACCCGAAACGTTTGACAATTAAACCATTTAAAGGCAATGCTACCAAATACTAATTGAGTGCATGTTAACTTCTGACCCACTGGGAATGTGATGAAAGAAATAAAAGTTGATATAAATAATTCTCTCTACTATTATTCTGACATTTCACATTCATAAAATAAAATGGTGATCCTAACTGACCTAAGACCAGGAATTTTTACTAGGATTAAATTTCAGTAATTGTTTAAAAAAAACTGAGTAAATGTATTTGGCTAAAGTGTATGTAAACTTCCGACTTCAACTGTACATATTGTTGTCTCTACCTTCCTGCCCTTTGTGCTGTTGTCCGTGCCCAATAATGTTTGTACCATGTTTTGTGCTGTTACCATGTTGTGTTGCTACATGTTGTTGTCATGTTGTGTTTTTACCATGCTGTGTTGTCGTGTGTTGCTGCCATGCTATGTTGTTGTCTTCGGTCTATCTTTGTGTGTGCTGTGATCACGACATCTTGTCGTGATGTGTGTTTTGTCCTATGTTTATATATTTTTATTTATTTTTAATCCAGCCCCTGTCCCCGCAGGAGGCCTTTTGCCTTTTGGTAGGCCATCATTGTAAAGAAGAATTTGTTCGTCATTATCATTTATAAACGCTGCGTATGCACAAAATATGTGCCAAAACATGCGTGTGCCAGTTTTCATGCACAAGTTAGCATTTATAAAAACTGAACTTGACGTGAGAATGTGCTTATCCTCCCGAAAACTTCAGACCATGCGTACGCACAGTTTCTACTGGTTGAAATATTGCATTGCAAGAAGGCAAAAGAAGCCTAGTAGTAGCCTTGTGTAAATGGGAAATATATGTTGACACTCTTATTCATGCAAAAAAACAGATAGCTAAATATAATCAGATGTAATCATTTGCCATTAGTGAGAAGAGCAAATATCTATTTATTTTATCTTTGCATTGGAAAATAATTCTAAATAGTCATCTATTTCCTATTATTTATTTCATTTCCATGATCATGGAATAAATTCCTCAACTTTTCTGACTGTGATATGGTTTCATACTTGTGAAATAGCCTACCAGGCCTACAACAAGTTAGGTTCCCATTAGTCCCTTCTCTCATTTATTTGGACCCACTTCGCAGAAGTAAATAGATGAGCTATTTCAAGTATTTTGCTCTATGCGATCCGATCCCGAAGCGCAGTTTAACAGTAGAACCCTTTTCCATTGACGTTTGTAGGCTCTCTCTGAATATGTCTCGAGTAGACAATGTTTCATTTGTAAACCTAATACATACATCATAACCAGTGCAGAAGAACTTATTACAACAGATTTCCACGCGCATCTGTCATTTAATTGGGCCTATTGATAAGCTATAACCATTTCAAGTCAATGCTCCATCTATTAGAAAGTGAGCACAGTTTATAACACAGTGGAATTTAACAGGTGAACAGACAGTTGATCATTTGCATTGAAGTGTGTAGACTACTGTAGTATGAAAAAAAATCAGAGTAGACAATGTTTCAGATTTCCCGGGCAGTGCAGCATATTTAGGTTAGGTTCAAAGTAAACACAAAAAAATTATTGAATTCAAACTGTTTACAGGTCCACAATCATTTTTGTCTTTCGGAAGCATTTCGGATTACAACAAATGTCACAGCAAAAAGAAGACATTCTGCCAACAAGAAATTTGATCAAGTTCACCATTGATATTTATTTTAGATACCGTCTCGGCCTAATTCCAATACGTCCAAAGTATACAGCAAACGAAAGCATTATTGTTCACCATAAAAAGGTGAAAGACGGCTGTTTTTCAGGCGGTGCCATTTGGGACGCATCCTTGGGAGTGAGAAACGGTCGCAGAAGTCTGAGAAGCTGGGCAAGTGCACTGGTGGGGGTCCCGAGTTGAGGGGGTTGAGGAGGTTGGAGGGGGGGAGAGGGATGAGGGGTCAAAGGTTTAGGGAGGAGGATGGAGGGCGAAGTCAGACAGTCAGTGCAACAAGAGCAACATAGAAAGGCAAATGCAGGAACCTCAGAATAAAATAAACAAGCACATCGAGACGCAGCAGAGCAACAGACAGACTGATAGACTGAACGAGTGACAGAAAAACACAAACCGACAGGGAGACTGAGACGGAGGGGGCGAGGGTGCAGGCAGAGGTGCAGGGGGTGGAGATGTCAGGCAGAGGAAGGAGGAGGAAGAGGAGTGCAGCTGGTCTCTACACATACTGACCTTCAGGTCCCTGTGCACTATGTCATGTTGGTGAATGTGATGAACACTGTCTAGAATCTGAGTGATACAGTGACTGTGAAGACAAAACAAAGAGGAGGAGAGGGAGAGATGGAGGAGAGGGAGAGATGGAGGGAGGCAAGGTGGAAGAAGAGAGGATGGGATGGTGGAGGAGAAATGTAGACAGGTGAAAAATATTGGCAGGTGAACATGATTTTGAAAAGCAAGAAAAACAGTGAGATGGACAGAATATTGAAGAGTGATAAAAGAATGCACATTTGATGGATAGAACAGAGAAATCGAGTAGGAGAGATGGCAGGAGGAGATGAAGTGGATGAATGCAGTGAGGGGTGAGGAGACAAAACCGTTTTCAACATGATGAGACACAAGACTACCAACAACAGCACAGCCAGATGTGCTCACAACATAGAGAAAGAGAAGAGAGGGAGGAGAGAGAACGGGAGGAGAGCAGCGAGAAAAGGAGGGAATAAGAGATGATAGAGGGCAAGAGAGGAGGGAGAGATAGGGAGAGTAAGAGACTGACATTAGAAAGTGAACAAGGCAGAGAACAGAAAATGAGAAAGAGAGAGATAGAGGAGAGCAGTGGATTGATGTGTAACTGTTATTTCAACCAATGAGTGGATGGAAAATATTGCGCAGTGAAGGGGTTAATGTGCCTTTACCACTGTGTGTGTGTGTGTGTGTGTGTGTGTGTGTGTGTGTGTGTGTGTGTGTGTGTGTGTGTGTGTGTGAAGGAGTTAAATGTGCAGGATATAATGTGACTAATAGCAGAACAGGAAGACAGCCTGCAGGATGGATACTGAGTGGGAGGACACACACACACACACACACACATACACACACACACACAGACGCATAAGTGGACATGGCAAGCACTTAAGTACTTAAGTTAAAATAAAGTACTAATTAATTTGTTTTTTTCTGTACCAATATACCACGGCTAAGGGCTGGTCTTTGTCACGACGCAACGTGGATTGCCTGGATACAGCCCTTAGCCGTGGTATATTGGCCATATAATCACAAACCCCCAAGGTGCCTTATTGCTATGATAAACTGGTTACCAACGTAATTAGAGCAGTAAAAATAAACGTTTTGTCATACCCGTGGTATACGGTCTGATATACCATGGCTATCAGCCAAATCAGTATTGAGGGCTCGAGCCACCCCGTTTATAAAGTAGTTTATACCAGGGGATTTCAAAATGTTATTGCACAGGAACAAACAGGCGACCCAGGAACCCCCATCATGTTAGCGACCCCCCAATTAATGTGAAGAGGAAGTGTAAACTCTAACTTGGTCTATTAGCTAGAAAGGTATCCTGGCAGCGTAAATAACATGTTGCTGTTCTAAAGCAGATTCTCTCTGACGGTCTAGCTTTTATTTGATTGATGATTCTCAAAGATGGTATAAAAATAAAATATATATAATACCAGTCAAACGTTTGGACACACCTACTCATTCAAGAGTTTTTCTTTATTTCTACTATTTTCTACATTGTAGAATGCCAAGAGTGTGCAAAGCTGTCATCAAGGCAAACGGTGGCTACTTTGAAGAATCTCAAATATAAAATATATTTAGATTTGTTTAACACTTTTTTGGTTACTACATGACTCCATATGTGACCCGTTTCAGGAAACTAGGCATACAGTGGGGCAAAAAAAGTATTTAGTCAGCCACCAATTGCGCAAGTTCTCCCACTTAAAAAGATGAGAGAGGCCTGTAATTTTCATCATAGATACAAAGGGCTCTCCAGAAGTAAGGCCATTTTCTCAAAAGTGAGTTTACAAGTTTATCAACTTTGAAAAGCAGAATTATTTTCCCATTGTTCCTCAAATGCAGTGAATGATATACCATTTTGTAGCTCGGAGTATCTAATTTTATCCAATGTAAAAAAACACAATTTCAAATTATGCTACATACGACTGATTTGAGCCGGTCGGTCACGTGTTATTATATATTTTTGAGGTCTTCACTATTATTCTACAATGTAGAAAATAGTCAAAATAAAGAAAAACCCTTGAATGAGTAGGCGTGCCCAAACTTTTGACTGGTACTGTATAGTTCAATATCTTTTCTGCATGCTTTCTATCTGGTTTTGGTGAGTTTACATTGGCAAACTGTTTTTCCATCTCGAAAATTTGCACTTAGACAGCTGGCCTAAGAATTCTCTACACAGAAACAACTATGTAATTGGCTCCAACGACGATTTCCTCCATATTAAAGGGATAGTTTGAGATTTTGGAAATGAAGCCATGTATGTACTTCCCCAGAGTCGGATGAACAAGGAACAGCTAGCAGACTAACTGTTCCTGTACACTTCCAGTCATTGCTAGTTAGCATTTGCTCGTGAAACTACCTCTAACTTCCTTCATACTGGACGCAGTGACATACAAATGGTATTCTGTTGCAGCTAGGGAGGTTTATAAAATAAAAAATGTTCACATAAAAAAATACCCCCACCAACAAATTGCAGACCCCCTACAGTGGCTCCGCAGATTTTGCAACCCTAGAGTGGAATAATGCTCTGTTATGGATCAGCTCAGTGAGTTTATTGGAGACGGTCTGTGGTTATTAGATAGGCCGTAAGGGGACATTTAAGTGCTTTTTAATCCGTGAGTAGAGGGGAATTTTCTGATTACATTCCGTGCCCATTTGACTCTCTCTCTCCCTCCCATGGACTTCTGTTTACTAGGTCCTATGGAGGACAGAGAAACCCCAGTCACACTCTTCACACTGCCCATATATGTGACTGGGTCAGCAGTTTGAGCCACAATCGCACTCTTGTCTCAGAAGGACAGAAAACAGAAAGTTGATTTTGGGTGAATTCATATTCATTGAGCTAACAACGTAGAAAACATTTAGCTTCTGTCTAATGCCAGAAAACAACTAATGTCCTGTTTTGTGTTCTGCCATGGCAACTCCAGCACATGACAGAAAAAATATATCTACAATTTTAAGCTATACATTTTTTTTTGTGTGTGACTAATTATGTCAGCTAATTAAAAGGCCCAGTTATTGCTGGTCTCCTAGGAAACAGGGGGCAAGGCTGACCTGGATGACTGACACACACACCTACTCTCATCATCTCCATATTCACACATTGACATTCAGTGCATAGACAGATGCACACTTGTCTTTACACATACTTTGTTTCACACACACCCCAACTTTCACACACAGGTCCAAACACACACACACTCTCCCTTAACAATTCACACGCTAACCAATGTGTGTGATGTGCCTCCTCCAAACAGCCATTGTGTGTGGGTTGTAATATCAAGAGTGAAAGACTGGCAGAAGACACTCACTGGAGATAAGGCAGTGACCTTGCCCCACCCTGCCCTGTGGTGTGTTTGTTTGTATATGTGTGCTAGAGTACTGCTCTGATAGGGTAGCTGTAGAGGTAGCCACACTGCGTCAGTGAAAGGAAGAGAGAGATGACAGAAAATGAGAGAATGTGGGACAGGGGGAGAGAAAATGAGTGACAGAAAGTGAAAGAGAACGAGAAAGAGAACGAAGGACAGGGTGTGTATAGCTTCACTGTTCTAATATCCGTCTCCAGATCAGTGCTTATAGCTCATATCTGACTGGACTAGACAGTATGGCTACTGAGACACAGATGGGGTCAATTTCAATACTCTCCACTGGCTTCCTTCCCTTGGTCCGATGTCCTTATTATCGCATAGCTAGATATCTGACAGCGATGACATTCCACTTCTCTTTCCCAGAGTCTTTGATAATAGTGCTTCTCTTGCACCTTATCAAACCAAGTCAGACCTGAGAATAGGAAGCTGCTTCAATGTACTGACAAAGACAGTACTGTTTGAAGATAGGCAGAAAAACTGCCTCTCAAATCCCTGATCACACTTGTAGGCGATGTCATGGCGACGTTAACTAGCTAAACTCATGTGCAGAAACACGTCAACGGGTCTAACGGTCATGTTGCCCCAAAATGCGCTTGTGCAAACCGTTAAATCAAAGACACTCCATTGAAATAAAGTTGATGAAAATGAAAACTTGTTAAAAAGAAAAATGAGAAAATGTACAGATTTTTTACTTCTCCCATTGACTTGCCAAACCCCAAACCCTGGTCTAGTCTGCAGTCTACTTCGCAAGCGGCCCCAGAAGTCTAGCGATGTTGCGCCTCTGGTTTTCGAAAAACACTGGTGTATTGAGATTCAGGGTGTGGACAAGAAACAAGGCAGAAGAGGATGGAAGAAGCAAAAGGAGAGTGGGATAGTGAAAGGAGAGCAAGAAAGGGAGATGGAGTGAGAAAGCGATAGAGAAAGAAAGAGAGAGAAAGAGGGAGAGAGACTGAGAAAAGGAGAGAGCGAGAGCAGAAGAATGAAAAAAAGAGAGAGAGGGAGAGAGACATGTACTGTATGTGCCAGTCTTACCTGGCATCAGCCTCACTGTAGTACTCTCTGGCTACGATGTCCTCGAACAGCTCCCCTCCAGTCACCCTGTCAACAAATCAGAGACAAGCTCATTAACCAATCAGATCATCATTCCGCTCAGTCAGGTCTGAAGCACCTCTCGCTCCGGCTTGCTACACCAGGACTCCCGTTACCCTCGACAACCCTACTCTCGCTCATCCTCTCATCCCCAGTGCCAGCTGTTACCATGGAAACTAGAACTAGTACTGTTAACCGGCAGAATCTCATGGGAGAGAGCGAGGGAGGGTATAAGAGAGGAGAGTAGTGTAAAAGAGTAGGGGGATTTTAGTAAGTGGATAGACAAATGACAGAGGTGTAAAGAGGTAACACATTTGTAAAAAAGGAGAGGAGAGAGAGAGAACTTACAAGTCAAATAGGAGATAGTGGAAGCCTTCCTCTGATATACTGTCATGAAGACGAACTGAAAGAGAGAGAGAGAGAAAGAGAGGGAGAACTAAGCCATGGAGGGGTCAAATGAAATCTGTATACATTCACATTTGGTCATTTAGCAGACACTCTTATCCAGAGCATCAATCAACAATCGGTGCAGTCAACCAAAATAGCTAAGACAACCACATATCAAAGATCGTTGCAAGTAAAACCTTTTTCCAAATAGCTTTCTGATTTCAAACACATCATGGCATTTGGATTAAAGTGTACAGTATAAGGCTCAATTAAACAGTGGAAGAGTGCTTCTTTGATACTAAAGTAGCTGTCCGAGAGCTGTACGTTCATGTGAAAACAGGGGGATAAAGAATGACTTGGAACAAGCAACAAGAAGAAGTGCGAACAGTCAGGTAGTGCGAACACTGCAAAAGCATTAGGGGGCAAAAAACTCCCCAAAAAATGTCAACTCAAGGCACTCTCACGTTAAAAAGCCTTTTATTCATACTTGGCCAGTAATAATGCATGGCAACGGAAGGATAAATCAAAACGCACCGAGGCCAGACCCAGGAACCTGAGCCTTCCGTCGCCATGGTACTGAATGTGGAATAGTCAAACAAGACGCAGATATCAAAACTTTGTGCCGGCTTAGAGATTCATATAGACTCATTATAGATGATAGATCGTTGAATCAGCAAACTTTATATTGCAGAATATATGTATACATGTATGTATATAGATATATATATATAGATATATTGAAGATTGATAAATGGCAGATTGAAGCAGCATATTGCAGCACACTGTGTAGGTAGGTGGACAGTGCTTTGGTGCGTTGGTTAGTTACAGAAAGACTCACCTATGTTGGAGTGCTTGAGCAGGCGACAAATACGGGCCTCTCTCTCTAGCTTCTGGTGATCTGAGGAGGGAATAACAAACACTTACACACACAGGCCTGAATACTGTAACAGATGCAATATAAAGTTATATACGTTGACAGCACTTTATTTTGGTGTAATACACAAATGCACATAAGTGTAACAGAACAAATGGATACAACTTGTGAGCATCTCTTTAGTACAGCGCCACTGGCTGCTTGGATGAGGGAGGGACCCAGGCCTAAAAACAGTGGAGTTGACCAAATGTAGACTGCCTAGTGACTGACTAACTGCCATGGAATGCAAGTTGGAGATTATGGTAAAAGTTACGTAAGCTTGTACTAGGGTTTGGCGGTAAACAGATGTTCAAATCGTCATGCCGTTTCTGTACCATACCGGGGTATACGTGCACCCCACAAATGTTTGGGGCAACGGGGATCTTGATCCAGGAGGGGATTGAATGTCTCTAGTCTGGGTACCTGTAAGGGTTTTCTGTATGTTAAGGAGAGTCAGACCAAAATGCGGCGTGGCTATTGCGATCCATGTTTAATGAAACAAAGTAAACACGAATCAAAAACAATAAATATAACACGAAAACCGAAACAGCCTAATACTGGGGTGGGTGATTGTCCTTGTTCCTGTCTCTGTCTTTGCACCAGATAGGACTGTTTAGGTTTTCCATGTTTATTGTTTTGTAGTGTTCATGTGTACATTTACGTCTTAAATATTGGTCCTCTGATCCTTTTCTCCTCTCCTCTTCGGAAGAAGAGGAGGAAATCCCTGACAGTACCAGTCTTTTTAGCTAACATTCCACTCCTTGCCACTCCATGTCATTGCCAAAGAAACTGGCTTTTCGGCAATCTCAATGTTCAATATGCAGATGGGTTTATGGCAGGGTTGCTCATTGGTTGTTGGAAATAACATTCATATTTTCCATGACAACATCATGAGCCTCGAAAATATAATTATAACAAAGTAAAAAAATAAACATTTAGCTGTTAGGTAAGCAAGAGAATGTAGACATGAGCTAGCACATTTTGACAGATTGGTTTCCTCTGGACAAACAAAAAATGGATGCCAACATGTTCTGTGGAGAAAAAAAAGTGATATAGTTCCAATTAGGTGATAATACCCGAGAAATCTGTTTGGAGGACATATTGGCACGGGCGTTGTTAGGCGCGGAAAAATATGCCAATATACTGTATCCCCTAAACACCGGCTTCGAGAGCATTAATCACTTTTATACAATGGGTTATCAACATATTCAAATAATGATTTATGAAAAAATGATTTATTCATACTATTTCATCCTTACACAAGAAATAGTCCCAACACAAATCTAGGGTTGCTACCCAAGCCGGCTTGTTGTTGGTTCTATCAGTTCGGTTGCCAGAAACGCGACCCATTTGTTTAGTATTTTTGTTCTATATCTATGGAGGTGATCCAGTCGTTCGTTCTAAATGTTCTATTGCCATACTGGCTGGCAACGTTCTTATTCCTTGCTTACTAGATAGCCAACTACGGCTAACCTACAGTTACTTCAAACAGTACAGCCAGAACAGCAACAAAGTAGCTGCATGTGCATTTGTTTAAGCTGTTTTCAAGTGACATTTAACAATGAGCTAATGACGCATAATTTTACCTGGCATAGAAAATGCTCTCTCGTCAGGACACTATTGTTCAGAGGAGCTAGCCAACAGCACAGCTAGCTAACACGATCACTTCAAACGGAAGCTGGAAATACTGCCAACCAGCTGCAATTTGTTTCGTTTGACCTGTTTTCTATTGATATTTCTTTCTGTATATCCATAAAGATTATGCTGATTTTGACTGGCTGAGAAAAGCTGCCTGCCTGCCAGTATGGCTCATCCTGACTCCCCGACACGTTCATTACTATGCGACAGCTGGAGATTGAATTTGTATATTGAAACAATGTTGCAAATGTTTGAGGGACAGACAGCAAGGTCGACACAAATCTCCGCTGTTGAAAACTAAATGTTAGTCTAAAAGAAATCTGAGATAATGTCTAGATGCTTTTTATAGTGGAGATCAAATTTATAAATTGCCTGTCAGCTGATAAAACAGTGGATTGCACAGTCAGACGGAACAAAGTAAATGGGCATATGAGTATGTCACAGATTAAGCCGGTGGCAATATGTGGAATAGACACCAATCAGCATTCAGGATTAGACCCACCCCACCCATTGTATAATATTTGGATAGTCATTTTGATTGAACGTGACGCACCAAACGGACCGATGCCTGCAGCATTAGTTCTGGGGCACTCACAGGTAATATATTTGCAGTTTTGGAAACGTCAGAGTTTTGTCTTTCCAAGGCTGTCAATTCCATGCATAGTCGAGCATCTTTTTGTGACAAAATATTGCGCTTAAAACGGGCACGTCTTTTTATCCAATAATGACATAGCGCCCCCATAGGTTGAAGAGGTTAACTTAAGGGGGCTGAATAATTTTGCACGCCCAATTTTTCAGTTTTTGATTTGTTAAAAAAGTTTGAAATATCCAATAAATGTCGTTCCACTTCATGATTGTGTCCCACTTGTTGTTGATTCTTCACAAAAAAATACAGTTTTGTATCTTTATGTTTGAAGCCTGAAATGTGGCAAAAGGTCGCAAAGTTCAAGGGGGCCGAATACTTTCGCAAGGCACTGTACATAAAAATGAGTAATGTAGGGTATGTAAACATTATATAAAGTTCCATTGTTTAACGTGACTAGTGATACATTTATTACATCCAATTTTTAATTATTGAAGTAGCTAGAGATATGAGTCAGTATGTTGGCAGCAGCCACTCATTGTTAGTGATGGCTGTTTACAGTCTGATGGCCTTGAGATAGAATCTGTTTTTCAGTCTCCCAGCCTTGATGCACCTGTACTGACCTCGCCTTCTGGATGATAGCGGGGTGAACAGGCAGTGGTTGTTGTGGTTGTTGTCCTTGATCATCTTTTTGGCCTTCCTGTGACATCGGGTGGTGTAGGTGTCCTAGAGGGCAGGTAGTTTGCCCCCGGTGATGCATTGTGCAGATCTCACTACCCTCTGGAGAGCCTTACGGTTTTGGGCGGAGCAGTTGCCGTACCAGGCGGTGAAACAGCCCGACAGGATGCTCTCGATTGTGCATCTGTAAAAGATCGTAAGTGTTTTCGGTGACAAGCCAAATTTCTTCAGCCTCTTGAGGTCGCTGTTGCGCCTTCTTCACCACACTGTCTGTGTGGGTGGACCATTTCACTTTGTCCATGATGTGTACGCCAAGGAACTTTAAACTTTCCACCTTCGCCACTACTGTCCCGTCGATGTGGATAGGGGGGTGATCCCTCTGCTGTTTCCTGAAGTCCACGATCATCTCTTTTGTTTTGTTGACATTGAGTGTGAGGTTATTTTTCTGACACCACACTCAGAGGGACCTCACCTCCTCCCTGTAGGCAGTCTCGTCGTTGTTGGTAAATCAAGCCTACCACTGTAGTGTTGTCTGCAAACTTGATGATTGAGTTGGAGGAGTGCATGACCACGCAGTCATGGGTAAACAGGGAGTACAGGAGAGGGCTGAGAATGCACCCTTGTGGGGCCCCAGTGTTGAGGATCAGCGGGGTGGAGATGTTGTTTCCTACCCTCACCACCTGGAGGCGGCCCATCAGAAAGTCCAGGACCCAGTTGCACAGGGCGGGGTCGAGACCCAGGGTCTCAAGCTTAATGACGAGTTTGGAGGGTACTATGGTGTTAAATTCTGAGCTGTAATCGATGAAAAGCATTCTTACATAGGTATTCCTCTTTTCCAGATGGGTTAGGGGAGTGTGCAGTGTGATTGCGATTACATCGTCTGTGGACCTATTGGGGCGGTAAGCGAATTGGAGTGGGTCTAGGGTGTCAGGTAGGGCGGAGGTGATATGATCCTTGACTAGTCTCTCAAAGCACTTCATGATGACGGAAGTGAGTGCTAGATAGTCGTTGAGCTCAGTTACCTTTCTTGGGAACAGGAACAATGTTGGCCCTCTTGAAACATGTGGGAACAGCAGACTGGGATAGGGATTGATTGAATATGTCCGTAGACACACCAGCCAGCTGGTCTGAGCATGCTCTGAGGACATGTCTAGGGATGCCGTCTGGGCCTGCAGCCTTGCAAGGTTTAACACATTTAAATGTTTTACTCAAGTTGGCTGCGGTGAAGGAGAGCCCGCAGTTTTTGGTAGCGGACTGTGTCAGTGGCAATGTATTGTCCTCAAAGCGAGCAAAGAAGTTGTTTAGTTTGTCTGGGAGCAAGACGCCAGTGTCCACGACGGGGCTGGTTTTCTTTTTGTAATCTGTGATTGACTATAGACCCTGCCACATACGTCTTGTGTCTGAGCCGTTGAATTGTGACTCTACTTTGTCTCTATACTGACTCTTAGCTTGTTCGATTGCCTTGCGGAGCGAATAGCTGCAAATAGCTGTATTCGGTCATGTTTCCGGTCGCCTTGCCATGATTAAAAGCAGTGGTTCAGATTGGCCGGACCAGCGTTGAACAGACCTGAGCACGGACATTTCCTGTTTTAGTGTCGGTCTCTCTTGTCTCCTTTCCTTCATCCTAATTGGAGTGAAAACACGTGTAGGCTGGTGGTGTAGGCAACCACCATATCAAATCAGTGCATCCAATAGTTTCTGAGATGAAGAGAGTTGAGACTACTGAGATGTACCCAAAAGCTTCTCCATCGACCAGCAACAAGCCAACCAACGACAGCCAGCACTTGTAAAATAAAGTTATTTTGATTTATTATATAACAGCTGTCTTTTTCTTTCTTGCTGGTCTTTGCCAATAGCAAAGCCTCTTCACATAAGCGCTGCTAAAATACAACTGCACTGTGTACCTACTACTCACTGCCCACTTCCACTCAGACAGGGAAGATCTTATTTAGTCTTTTACCACCTTTTGTCAATCGATGAAAGCTAAACCTGTAGCAGACAGACATTGACTCAAACTGCTTGTTCAATCCATAGACAGATCTGGTCTCGTAATAGTCCATGTTTTACTCCAAAATGGCCCATACAGATGTAGGATCTTAATTTTAGCCAGTTTTCTACAGCAGGAAAATAATCCTGCAGCAACAGGTAATGTGATTTATTATGTGTATTATAATTAAGGATTTTTAAGGAGTTTTCTTTAGGGGGGTGGTGCATTTTTTGTTCGGGCAAATCAAGCCTGACATTTTGCATTTCCTGCTATGCAGAAAAATTCTCAGCAACAATAGAGTGACCAAATTAAGATCCCACATCTGTAGGCCACAGATAGAGATACTTGTTAGGAAACCAGCTACCCTAAATCCCGATATACTGAGGACCACAGGATTACCAATACATTATACAATTATTTATGTGTGCTATGTGTGTTACAACAGCAGGTGTTTGTGCGTAGACATTAGGGATGCAACGGTACACAGTATGTTGTCGAACCGTTCGGTACGCCCCCTATGGTCAAATACGCACACATGAACCGCAGAATTAAGATATGCCTGTCATTTTCCTAGAATTTCCAAAACTTGTTTATTGCGCTGCAGACTACACGCACGTTGTACATTCAGATCCACAGAACCATACATGCAGCTTGTGAACAGGTTTGGCAGGCAACTGCTTGAGGCCCCAGGCCATTAGGGGTCTCCTGAGGGCTGACAAACTTTACTCCACAGCAATGTCTCAAAATGTGGCAACCGCAGTGAGCGCAACCCCCTCCCCCTTAAACAACCAATGGAAGATTTGCAATGACATTTCAGTAGGAAACTTCTCTAAAGGGGCCCCATGAAGAGAAGGGAAACTAAAAACAAATATTCTCTCAGCTCAGCTCCAACATGACAATTGTGAGCGCTAGCGAGACAGAGAGAAGCAAAATTTAAGAGGCACCGTCGTCTTTCAAACCCGCTATGTGGGAACATTTTGGATTCAGCGTTCAATACGATGACGAGGGTAAGAAGACCGTAAACAAACAAAGTACAGTCTGCGAGCATTGCTTTGCCACTGTCGGCTACTCGAGTGGATACACTTCTAACATGATGTGTCATTTACGTCGCCATCACCCAGCCGTATCCCTTGCAGGTGGAGCTGGAGCGAGGAGAGTCCACCCATTAGCGAAAACACAACAATCACTCGCTGCTGCCTTCCAACAACAATCTGCGACAAATTCAGAAAAACATAAAGAAATAACGAAAGCAGTGGGAGAATTCATAGCCAAAGATTTGCAGCCCTATTCGGCGGTTACTGACTCGGGATTTCGTCACCCGATGAAATAAATTGAGCCGTGTTACAATGTCCCCTCCAGCACACATGTCAGCACCAAAATAATTCCCACACTCTATGAAACATCACGGAGATACATTGAAAACAAATTGACACAGACACCCTATCTAGCTCTCTCCACTGATAGTTGGACCTCCAGAGCAACTCAAAGCTACCTCACTGTGACGGTTCACTATGTACGGGAAGCTACCTCACTGTGACGGTTCACTATGTACTGGATGCTACCTCACTGTGATGGTTCACTATGTACTGGATTAGGAGATGAAGAGCTACGTGTTGAAAAACTCGTCCCCTGTATGAGAGTCATACAAGAGCACACTTTTCTTCAATATAAAGATACTGAAATCGGGCCATGGCCCACAAACCGTGATACATACTGAACCGTGGGCCCACTGTACCGTTGCATCCCTAGTAGACATACAGTAAAATGTCAGACGAATGTCACATTCAGGATGGGTTTGTCTTTGGACTGACAGTACATTGAGTGTGGGTTAGGTGTGCTGGGCAGGGTCAAGATTTCCACACCAAAAAAACAAATACCATAGCGAGCTGAATTTTATATGAACAGTGTGTGTTTAGGTTAAACTACGGTCAACCGTAAGCTAGGCTCTTCCAGTACATCTCTGCCTCTCTGTCACCATAGTAGTTGTAGCTGTTTCTGTTTTGCCGTGAAGCAGCTAGCCTATATCCACCCAGCCTTCCCTTTCTGTGATGCAGCAGAGTAAATAAGAGATGAGAGGAGAGGGAGAGGAGGAGAGAAGGAGGTGGAGGACGGGTCCTGAGGGGATGGAGGGGGAGAAGAGACCATGAGCAATGTGTTCACTGGGTGAGAAAAATCCACAGAAACGACCTCGCTGCTGCCCAAAAACCCCACAGCGATCGATGAACTCCACTCTGTGCGTGTGTGTGTTCATGCGCATGTGAGAGTGAATGAGAGCAAGACAGAAAGTGTGACTTTGCCCTTGTGTGCATACATTTGTGTGTGTTTCTGTGTGTGGGCATGCATGTCTGATACTTTGAGTAAGTCTATGATATTGAGTATGTGTAAACATTATTTTGGTGCTCTCTGTCTGAGGTTTTTGCATGCTTGAGTGTGGGAGGGAAGACTGACTATCTGCGACTCATCATGTCACTGAGGAAAGGAGAAGAAAGAGGAGAAGACTATGTTATGGCATGACTGCAACAATAAAGGAATACATTAAACACACACACTTGTATCAAACACATCACCACATCTCATATTTCACTAGATTGACATGGGTTTCAAGGAATACCAAACCAAAATATGACCACTTGTCATTTTCATTATGCCAAGACACAATAGCCATAAGAAGCATATGGGGAGATGATACAATTTGGCCATTTTCTCCCAGTCAGTCAGTCATTTTACACCCAGATAATGACACAAATAGGCCTAAGGACAGGTCATCCTACTACAACTGTATTGCAGGTGATTCTGAAACAGCACACACACCACCTTCACGCACACTCTCTCTCATCACCAATCTCTATCATCTCCTAAACAGTGTCTCATATTCCCATTGAGAATATATTGGCCCAATAGCTGACCTCCTGCAACACTGTCCAGTCTTCACATTAATAAACAAGCTCTCGGATTGGCTGCGGGCTGTGCCAACAGCCCCACCCCACTACCCCTGACATGTGGCAGCTGACATTAGCTGTTCGTCTGCTGGACTGGACAGTTTAAACCAAGGGTTGTAAGTGAAATTATTTTCCAATTGTTTCGTTCTGAACAGAAACACTATTCTTTTCATTCCATTCCACTGTTCCGACCAGAAAAATACAATTCTGAACTTGTTCGACCCCCCAAAAAGTACTATATTGTTGTATTTTGGTATATATTGTTCCTTTCTGTTCCTTTTTAACCTGTGATATCATTATTCTTTTCAACATTGAGCTCATTACATTACTTCACCAATCAGCGCAGATAGAGCAGGAAAGATAGTTCTTTACATGCGTGATGGACAGACAAGAGTAACCTATGATGCAAGATGGGACTGACATTTTGCGGGTGGGGAGAGAGCGACAGAGGTTTGAGGAGGAGGCCTGAAGCGCTGGGCATCTTGTTATGACATCTGAATTAGGTCCACAGAATTACAGTGCAAATATTTTCAGCTTGCAGACAGACATTGGAATAAGTTTCTGAGTGACAGAATAAATTATCTACTGATTCGGTCTTTTCGCAGCTAAATCTACAGATCTGAGATTGTTGTATGCCCCATATTATATAAATATATTATATATTGGCGGCAACAATTCTATATAATAATTTTAATTGAAAAACTAAGTGTTGAATCAAGTGTAGTTTTTTTGTACCAATTCATAAACCAAATGCCATGGAATTGGTACATCGAAAATCTCTTCCCATTTATTTTGCAACCTGTATGGCACAGTGGTCAATATTATGTCCTCAAATGAAACTGGTATATTTTTATATTTATGCCAGTTCCTTTCAGCCAATTTGTATCTTTAATATATGACAGGCAAACAAGTTCCCTACCTTCTCCCTTTTTCATTTGCCACCTTCATTTTTGTGGTAGTGCTGCAATCAGATGGTTGTAAGTTTAGATTGAACAGATATTCCTATATATTTTCGATAACTGCAAATGTGACATAAAACTCCTTGATTTCTATTCATAATATCACTAACAAATATAATACTTTTTGTGTCCATAAATTATGTTTTTTTTTTTATTAATCAGTATATTTGAGTTTAACTATAACATTTGTTCTATCTTTTCTGTTGGATAAAACTGAAATTGTAAAAAGCTTTGTATGGCTTGTTTTAGAAAGGGCGATACTTTAAACAAAATGTCATTTTCAATTAGTCAGAAATTATCAATTGTATTCCTGTATGAAGGCAAAAAGGCAATTTTTGAACAAAGAATGAACCTTTCTTAATAATCTACTGAAGAACCATTTTGGGTTTAAGTATAATTTATGTATGAGTCAAGCTTTTAGTGAGAGGTTTAAAGCTTTAATATTTTAACATGTTAGCCCCCCAAACTCATATTCATTATATAAATAGGCATGTTTAATTTTGTCTGGTTTAGCATTCCAAACAAAATGAAATATTTTTTGCTCATATTATTTAAAAAACAAATTATCTGGAGTAGGCAGTGCCATTCGTACGTAAGTAAACTGTGATAGGACCAAAGTGATGTGATTTTTCCATAAATAAACAAGTATTTACCTCTCAATGGTTGCAGAACCTTATCTATTTTTGCTAACTTTCTATTGCGATTAACTTTGGTAAGTTAATTTATATTTTTTGAGATGTCATTACCAAGTGCGGCTAATTCACCATCCGCCCATTTTATTGGTAAACTACAAGGTAGTGTAAACACAATTTTTTAACGATCCAATACGTAATATGATACACTTGTCATAATTTGGTTTTAATCCAGAATGGCTAGAAAAGTGATCAAGACTGTGCAGGGATCCATATTGTGGATTTACGAAAAAACTAGAGTCACGGCATACATTGAAACTTTTGTTTTTATCTCCTGGATTTCTATCCCCTTGATGTTCTTGTTGGATCTCATTTTAATAGCTAGTATTTCAATGGCCATAAATAGATATGGAGACAACAGAGAGCCTTGTTTTACTCCTCTTAAAAGCTCAATGCTTTCTGAGAAATAACCATTATTTACCATTACCACTATTTTACATCTGGGGTTGATGTACATAACTTTAACCCATTGTATAAGAGATTCATCAAAATTAAAGTAATCCAGGCATTTATATATAAATTCTAGTCGTCTTTATCAAAAGCCTTTTCAAAATCTGCTATGAAGAGCAGGCCTGGTATCTTTGATGTTTCATAATGTTCAGTTGTTTCAAGTAATTGTAGAATATTCTATGTTCAGACTTGATTTGCCCCTACAAAAAAATGTATATGAATTATCATCCACGTAATAATTCACAGTTCCAGTTGCTGCAGAATTATTTTCCTGCTGTGAGAAACTGGTTCAAATTAAGATACGGCATTTGTAATGTACAACTGAGCTTGTTCTAAGCTAATGGTGTCTATGAGAAGAGTTTATGACTGTGACTCATCATGGTATTGGAAGGCAACCATATTTTCCACCTTACTCATGAATAAGGGAATAAGGGACAGGCCGAATCTTCTACTGTATCCAATACAAGTCGAGTAGGCTAGCATTAGGACTCTCGGTGTGTGTGTGTGTGTGTGTGTGTGTGTGTGTGTGTGTGTGTGTGTGTGTGTGTGTGTGTGTGTGTGTGTGTGTGTGTGTGTCAGATGAGAGTCCCGTGCTAAAGGCATGTAGAAGCACAGACGCATGGCCCCCAGCTTTCAAGTGCCTGGGGTGCCTTCTCTATCCCCCCCACCCCCTCACACACATTCATCTGTCAATCTCACTCTCTTTTCCTCTAAATCCTCCTGCTCCATTGCCTATTTCATCATATCTTGCAACATTTGATTTGAACAAAAACATAAATACGATTTGACAAGTCAAAATCATGTTCATGTCCATTTGTTTCACCAAAATGAAATGTATCTTTAAATGGGTAATATGTTGACTAAAGCCCATGTAGTGAAACATCAAGAACAGTAGCCATGAAGCACCCCCTCATGTGCATTTTACCAGTAGGCCTATGGTCTCATGAGTCTTCTCAAGTACCCCCTGTGGATAGGGCAAGTACCACCAGGGGTTCTAGTACCGCTGTTTGAGACCACTGATCTAAGCCTGTAGCCTACATCCCCTCAACTCAAATACTAGGACATTGAGGTACAGTAGATACATAACACACAGCTAGCTATCTTCTGCCATATAGGTAGAGAGTATATACACTGTGTACACAAACTATTAAGAACACTTGCTCTTTCCATGACATAGACTGACCAGGTGAATTCAGGCAAAAGCTATGATCCCTCACTGATGTCACCTGTTAAATCCACTTCAAATCAGTGTAAGGGGAGGAGACAGGTTGAGACAATTGAGACATGGATTGTGTATGTGTGCCATTCAGCGGGTGATTGGGCAAGACAAAAGATTTAAGTGCCTTTGAACGGGGTAAGGTGCCAGGCGCACCAGTTTGAATGTGTCAAGAACTGCAACGCTGCTGGGCTTTTCATGCTCAAGAATGGTCCACCACCCAAAGGACATCCAGTCAACTTGACACAATCGTGGGAAGCACTGGAGTCAATATGGGCCAGCATCCCTGTGGAACGCTTTCGACACCTCATAGAGTCCATGCCCTGAGGAATTTGGGCTGTTCTGAGGGTTTTGTACACGCAGTAGTACAATACAGCACAATTAGACATAATGTTTACAGTGCATTTAAGCAAGTATTCAGACCCCTTCACTTTATCCACATTTTGTTACGTTACAGCCTCATTCTAAAATGGATGAAATTGTCCCCCCCCCCAAATGTACATACAATACATCATAATGACAAAGCAAAAACAGGGTTAGAAATATCACCTTTACATAAGTATTCAGACCCTTTACTCAGTACTTTGTTAAAGCATCGTAGGCAGCAATTACAGCCTCAGTCTTCTTGGGTATGACGCTACATGCTTGGCACACCTGTATTTGAGGAGTTTCTCCCATTCTTCTCTGCAGATCCTCTCAAGCTCTGTCAGGTTGGATGGGGAGCGTCACTGCACAGCTATTTTCAGGTCTCTCCAGAGATGTTCAATAGGGTTCAAGTCCGGGCTCTGGCTGGGCCACTCAAGAACATTCAGAGACCTGGCCCGAAGCCAATCCTGCGTTGTCTTGGCTGTGTGCTAAGGGTCATTGTCCTGTTGGAAGGTGAACCTTCGCCCCAGTCTGAGGTCCTGAGAGCTCTGAAGCAGGTTTTCACCAATGATCTCTGTACTTTGCTCCATTCCTCTTTCCCTCAATCCTGACAAGTCTCCCAGTCCCTGCCACTGAAAAAAATCCCACAGCATGATGCTGCCACCACCGTGCTTCACCGTAGGGATGGTATTGGCCAGGTGATGAGCGGTGCCTGGTTTCCTCCAGACACGACGCTTGGCATTCAGGCCAAAGAGTTCAATCTTGGTTTCATCTAACCAGAGAATCTTGCTTCTCATTGGCCTGAGAGTCCTTTAGGTACCTTTTGTCATAGTCTAAACGGGCAGTCATGTGCCTTTTACTGAGGAGTGTTTTCCGTCTGTCCACACTACCATAATGGCCTGATTGGTGGAGTGCTGCAGAGATGGGAGAACCTTGCAGAAGGACAACCATCTCCACAGAGTAACTCTGGAGCTGGCTGATTGACAATCGGGTTCTTGATCACCTCCCTGACCAAGGCTCTTCCCCCCTGATTGCTCAGTTTGGCAAGGCAGCCAGCTCTAGGAAGTCTTGGTGGTTCCGAACTTCTTCCATTTAAGACTGATGGAGGCCACTGTATTCTTAGGGACCTTCAATGTCACAGAAATGTTTTGGTACTCTTCCCCAGATCTGTGTCTCGACAGAATCTTGTTTCGGAGCGCTACGGGCAATTCCTTCGACCTCATGGCTTGGTTTGGGCGCTGACAATCATTGCCAACTGTGGCATCTTATATCGATAGGTATGTGCCTTTCCAAATCATGTCCAATCAATTGAATTTACCACAGGTGGACTCCAATCAAGTGGTATAAACATACCAGGGACAATAAATGGAAACAGGATACACCTGAGCTCAATTTGGAGTCCTATAGCAAAGGGGCTGAATAGTTATGTAAATAAGGTATCTGTTTTTTATTTTTAAAACATTTGCAAAAAAATTACAAAACTGTTTGGCTTTGTCATTATGGGGTTTTGTGTGTATATTGATGAAGATGTTCATTTATTTAATACATTTTAGAATAAGGTTGTAACGTAACAAAAGTCAATACCTTCCAAATGCACTGCATATAGAGATGTAGAATCTTAATTTGAGCTAATTTTCTACAGCAGGAAAATAACCCTGCAGAAACAGGAAATGTGAATTATTATGTTGATTATAATTGACCTTTTCACATGTACCAACAAACGTGTGTGATCATTCTACAGTGGTCCTTGCAGCATACATTCAAACCCGTAAGATAAGAACGCTTATTTAGAACATTCAGTTTCAGTTTCAGCAGTCAGCATTTGAGCGAGCCACACTTTTTTTTCACAGAAACATTTTGCACAAACACAGTCCTTACAAAGTTATGTCCTGAATGCGACCAGTTTATTTTTGGATGCAATGTTCATTCATTCACAGACGTAGCGGCAGCACACACAATCAACCAATGAGTCCTAGTGCTAGTGCTAACTGAAGAAAGATTGATGTATTTAGATAACTCTCGGCTGTCAGAAACCACAATATGAATTAGCTAATAGCAATTACTATTTGCAATTCATCACATCACGGGTGAGCTTACCATTGATCTAAATAATTGAGTAAAACACTTTCTAGTAATCAAAAGTAATTCAGTGGTTCCTCCTTTAAAAGTTGCAAGCTTACACCGCGGAACTTAGAGGTACCCAGCGTCACGGCTTCGTTGCTCCAGACCACCACAAGGGGGAGGTAGAGCACTCATTATGCATTTGGGTCCCAATATTTTTACATGGCCAACCATATCGAGTGGTTCCAATTACGAATTTGACTCCAGACACCCGTCCGTGGTGACTTTCTTCAGCAAAGTTGGCTGACAAAACACTATTGGGGAAGCAAATGTAAGTAGTTTTAAAACATTTACAACTGAGAGAAAAATGTTAGTTCATGTAGAGACCAACGATTGTGTATATTTCTTGGTCATAAAGAAAATGACGAAAATCACTATTTGGCGAAATCAGTCATATCCAATACCAGGTGTATCAAACTTCATTATTTGAATGATGCTGTGCCTTCATGTATGTATTACAATTATACACTTCAACAGTGTTTACCACTCTTGCTCCTGGGACATCAATGATTACACATTGTAACTATGCAACTAATTTAAGTAAAGGCTGATTTGTAATTCATATATACAGAATAAAAAACAGTACATCCAGCCAGCACGCCCACAAGCGTGCTGAATGACGAGTGGAAAAGAGCGAAGAATGAGATGGGAGTAACAATCCAGTATATTTTCTCTGAGACCGGCATAATAATGTAATGAAACAAGCAGCAAGCAGGTTTTGAAGCCTCAACATTCTAGTCCTATGTCCAGCAAGCTATCGATTGTGCCCAAATGTATTATTTGGGGTTGGGGCCAATTGTGGCTAAAAACACTTTGTCAATTGGAATCTTTAACATGTGGAAAGGGGAAAAAGTGTTATTATTAGTTTTTCACAAGCGTAGCAGGATAGGCTATTAGCTGAAAAATAGACTATTCAACCTTTACTAAAGAATTGTCTAATAGCCAAGCTAGGTGTGAACCCCTCCTCCCTCCCCAACTTGAGCTACAGTTGAAGTCGGAAGTCACTAAAAATCGTTTTTCAACCACTCCATCAATTTCTTGTTAACAAATTATAGTGTTGGCAAGTCAGTTTGGACTTGTGCATGAGACAAGTAATTTTTCCAACAATTGTTTACATTTACATTACATTTACATTTAAGTCATTTAGCAGACGCTCTTATCCAGAGCGACTTACAAATTGGTGCATTCACCTTATGACATCCAGTGGAACAGCCACTTTACAATAGTGCATCTAAATCTTTTAAGGGGGGTGAGAAGGATTACTTTATCCTATCCTAGGTATTCCTTAAAGAGGTGGGGTTTCAGGTGTCTCTGGAAGGTGGTGATTGACTCCGCTGTCCTGGCGTCGTGAGGGAGTGTGTTCCACCATTGGGGAGCCAGAGCAGCGAACAGTTTTGACTGGGCTGAGCGGGAACTGTACTTCCTCAGTGGTAGGGAGGCGAGCAGGCCAGAGGTGGATGAACGCAGTGCCCTTGTTTGGGTGTAGGGCCTGATCAGAGCCTGGAGGTACTGAGGTGCCGTTCCCCTCACAGCTCTGTAGGCAAGCACCATGGTCTTATAGCGGATGCGAGCTTCAACTGGAAGCCAGTGGAGAGAGCGGAGGAGCGGGGTGACGTGAGAGAACTTGGGAAGGTTGAACACCAGACGGGCTGCGGCGTTCTGGATGAGTTGTAGGGGTTTAATGGCACAGGCAGGGAGCCCAGCCAACAGCGAGTTGCAGTAATCCAGACGGGAGATGACAAGTGCCTGGATTAGGACCTGCGCTGCTTCCTGTGTGAGGCAGGGTCGTACTCTGCGGATGTTGTAGAGCATGAACCTACAGGAACGGGCCACCGCCTTGATGTTAGTTGAGAACGTCAGAGTGTTGTCCAGGATCACGCCAAGGTTCTTAGCGCTCTGGGAGGAGGACACAATGGAGTTGTCAACCGTGATGGCGAGATCATGGAACGGGCAGTCCTTCCCCGGGAGGAAGAGCAGCTCCGTCTTGCCGAGGTTCAGCTTGAGGTGGTGATCCGTCATCCACACTGATATGTCTGCCAGACATGCAGAGATGTGATTCGCCACCTGGTCATCAGAAGGGGGAAAGGAGAAGATTAATTGTGTGTCGTCTGCATAGCAATGATAGGAGAGACCATGTGAGGTTATGACAGAGCCAAGTGACTTGGTGTATAGCGAGAATAGGAGAGGGCCTAGAACAGAGCCCTGGGGGACACCAGTGGTGAGAGCGCGTGGTGAGGAGACAGATTCTCGCCACGCCACCTGGTAGGAGCGACCTGTCAGGTAGGAGCGACCTGTCAGGTAGGACGCAATCCAAGCGTGGGCCGCGCCGGAGATGCCCAACTCGGAGAGGGTGGAGAGGAGGATCTGATGGTTCACAGTATCGAAGGCAGCCGATAGGTCTAGAAGGATGAGAGCAGAGGAGAGAGAGTTAGCTTTAGCGGTGCGGAGCGCCTCCGTGATACAGAGAAGAGCAGTCTCAGTTGAATGACTAGTCTTGAAACCTGACTGATTTGGATCAAGAAGGTCATTCTGAGAGAGATAGCGGGAGAGCTGGCCAAGGACGGCACGTTCAAGAGTTTTGGAGAGAAAAGAAAGAAGGTATACTGGTCTGTAGTTGTTGACATCGGAGGGATCGAGTGTAGGTTTTTTCAGAAGGGGTGCAACTCTCGCTCTCTTGAAGACGGAAGGGACGTAGCCAGCGGTCAGGGATGAGTTGATGAGCGAGGTGAGGTAAGGGAGAAGGTCTCCGGAAATGGTCTGGAGAAGAGAGGAGGGGATAGGGTCGAGCGGGCAGGTTGTTGGGAGGCCGGCCGTCACAAGACGCGAGATTTCATCTGGAGAGAGAGGGGAGAAAGAGGTCAGAGCACAGGGTAGGGCAGTGTGAGCAGAACCAGCGGTGTCGTTTGACTTAGCAAACGAGGATCGGATGTCGTCGACCTTCTTTTCAAAATGGTTGACGAAGTCATCTGCAGAGAGGGAGGAGGGGGGGGAGGGGGAGGAGGATTCAGGAGGGAGGAGAAGGTGGCAAAGAGCTTCTTAGGGTTAGAGGCAGATGCTTGGAATTTAGAGTGGTAGAAAGTGGCTTTAGCAGCAGAGACAGAGGAGGAAAATGTAGAGAGGAGGGAGCGAAAGGATGCCAGGTCCGCAGGGAGGCGAGTTTTCCTCCATTTCCGCTCGGCTGCCCGGAGCCCTGTTCTGTGAGCTCGCAATGAGTCGTCGAGCCACGGAGCGGGAGGGGAGGACCGAGCCGGCCTGGAAGATAGGGGACATAGAGAGTCAAAGGATGCAGAAAGGGAGGAGAGGAGGGTTGAGGAGGCAGAATCAGGAGATAGGTTGGAGAAGGTTTGAGCAGAGGGAAGAGATGATAGGATGGAAGAGGAGAGAGTAGCGGGGAGAGAGAGCGAAGGTTGGGACGGCGCGATACCATCCGAGTAGGGGCAGTGTGGGAAGTGTTGGATGAGAGCGAGAGGGAAAAGGATACAAGGTAGTGGTCGGAGACTTGGAGGGGAGTTGCAATGAGGTTAGTGGAAGAACAGCATCTAGTAAAGATGAGGTCGAGCGTATTGCCTGCCTTGTGAGTAGGGGGGGAAGGTGAGAGGGTGAGGTCAAAAGAGGAAAGGAGTGGAAAGAAGGAGGCAGAGAGGAATGAGTCAAAGGTAGACGTGGGGAGTTTAAAGTCGCCCAGAACTGTGAGAGGTGAGCCGTCCTCAGGAAAGGAGCTTATCAAGACATCAAGCTCATTGATGAACTCTCCGAGGGGACCTGGAGGGCGATAAATGATAAGGATGTTAAGCTTGAAAGGGCTGGTAACTGTGACAGCATGAAATTCAAAGGAGGCGATAGACAGATGGGTAAGGGGAGAAAGAGAGAATGACCACTTGGGAGAGATGAGGATCCCGGTGCCACCACCCCGCTGACCAGAAGATCTCGGGGTGTGCGAGAACACGTGGGCGGACGAAGAGAGAGCAGTAGGAGTAGCAGTGTTATCTGTGGTGATCCATGTTTCCGTCAGTGCCAAGAAGTCGAGGGACTGGAAGGAGGCATAGGCTGAGATGAACTCTGCCTTGTTGGCCGCAGATCGAACTTGCAACAAATCATTTGTATCTATCTTTCCACATCTACCTACACACGGTTAATGTTCTGAAACAAATACAATAATAATAATAATATATTTATATATCGGGCATGGCTCCTTAGTGGCGCAGAGGTCTAAGGCACTACAGTCCCTGTATCAAGCAATTAATTTCAACTATTAATCTTCATTTTAATTTGACTTGACTTGAATTTGGCTTAATATTTCTTCGGAGCCTAGACCTATTTAAAATAACTTAACTGGCTGAGGAAGGCTGTGAGGCTTAACAGCCTAATAGAAGTATGATTTTTTTTATTATGCCTACTTACAATTGCAACTGGTCAAAAATGTAGCATCCTACATAAAACAATAATTTAAAGAAAAAAGTCTGCATGTTTGAACTAAAACCATGTAACTAAAAAGAAAGCGCACATTTGTAATTCCCAAACTCTAAAAGTAATTTAAAAGGTAAATACAAATTATGTGTGACACTGTGGTTACAATAAAGACAATATACTTTTCATAGCCCGGCTACTGTTGTGAAAATCCCTCAACTTGCAATGTATTCGATGCTTAAGTACTCTAAAGTGTTACATTTCTAACTCAAAACAGCATTTATTCATCAACATCTTTACTTCTTCCTTTTTTTCTGTAGCAAATTTGAGCAAATTGCTCAAGGGCCACGGTTGATTCGTCTGTGAAGATGATGTTATTGAAGTTCTTTGTCAGACGAATCACTGGGTCGAAACTACAGAACAGTACAAAACAAGCGAACACACATGGTTAATGTTCTGATTATTTTTTTAAATAAACTTTAAAAAAAATAAACTTTATAAAAAAAAAAACAGTTGAAGTGTACCTATGATTTAAAAAATTACAGACCTCTACATGTTCTGAGACAAGCATGGGGACTGGTCTTATCAAAGAGATTTTTATTTTCACTTAATCTCCGTTTGGATATTGGTTAGACACGTGTTAGAAAATTAGAGTGCAGGAATGTTATGCTCTTAGTGCAACCTTTATTTAACTAGGCAAGTCAGTTAACCTCTTGAAACTAGGGGGCACTAAAAATAACGTTCCCAAAGTAAACCGCCTATTTCTCGGAACCAGATGATAGAATTTGCATATAATTGACAGCTTAGGATAGAAAACACTCTAAAGTTTCCAAAACTGTCCAAATATTGTCTGTGACTATAACAGAACTGATATTGCAGGCGAAACCCTGAGGAAAATCCAATCAGGAAGTGCCTCTTATTTTGAAACCGTTTTGTATTCCTATGCACCCCTATTGGCCATTGAAAGGGATATCAACCATATTCCTTTTTCTGCGTATTCCCTAAGGTGTCTACAGCATTTTTACATAGTTTCACACCTTTATGTTGAAGAATGAGCATAAACGACTACATTGCGTAAGTGGCCAGCTGAGGGCTCGCAGAGTGATTCTTGCGTAAAAGACAGAGGTAGTCATTTTTCCTCTCGCTCCTACTGAAAAGCCAATTGTCCCGGTTGATATATTATCGAATAGGTATTTGAAAAACACCTTGAGGATTGATTATAAAAAAACGTTTGCCATGTTTCTGTCGATATTATGGATATCATTTGGTGGATTTCTCAACATAACATGACAAACAAACAGAGGTATTTTGGGTATAAAAATAATCAAAAATGGAACAAAAGGAACATTTGCTATCTAACTGGGAATCTCGTCAGTGAAAACATCCGAAGATCATGAAAGGTAAACGGTTAATTTGATTGCTTTTCTAATTTTCGTGACCAAGCTTCCTGCTGCTAGCTGGACATAATGCTATGCTAGGCTATCGATAAACTTACACAACCGCATGTCTTGCTTTGGCTGTAAAGCATCATTTCAAAATCTGAGAAGACAGGGTGATTAACAAAAGGCTAAGCTGTGTTTCGCTATATTTCACTTGTGATTTCATGAATATGAATATTTTCTAGTAAGATTTTTTGTCCGTTGCGCTATGCTAATTAGTGTAGTTGATGACAATTCTCCTGGATCCGAGATGGGTAGTTCCAAGAGGTTAAGAACAAATTCTTATTACAAGGACATCCTACTCCTTCCTCGTGCCCTGCGGGGATTCTTTAGCTAAATAGCCCAGTATTGTACAGCCGACTGTCACGTTGTCCAGTGCCATATTTTCCATTCCAGCAAGTACCAGTCAAAAGTTTGGACATACCTACTCATTCCAGGATTGTTCTATATTTTTACTATTTTCTACATTGTAGAATAATAGTGAAGACATCAAAACTATGAAATAACAGATATGGAATCAGTTAAGAACAAATTCTTATTTACAAGTATAGCGTACTCCTTTGACAAGTTGACAAGTTGAAACACAGCCTGGACCTGCTGTTTCGATTCTCTCTCTCTCCCCCTTTTTCTCTGCCCTGATTAAAACTTCTGGTGTGTAACAGTCTCATCAAGTCAATCTGCGTGACTAGTGTTAGCCGGAGCCTTATGGTAATGCAGGCAGGATAATCTGGTCATGGCAGTAATGTCATTACATTCACTAATGTGTCCCTAGATCCCCAGGCCCACTACGAGGAAGGACAGACAGCCAGAGCCTTAAAAACAAACCTAAAGCCTAAAATGATTGGAGATAAACTAGTCCTTGTATCTTCAATTCAGCTACTGTATACTCAACAACCTAGAAATGAAAACCAAAAAGATTCCACATCAAACTAAATAAATTGTATCAAAATAGATCTATGACATCTGATCATCCTGAGGCAACACAACCATTTAAATTGGACAAAAAAAATGTGTCAAGCTGAGTGGGGGTCAGCCATTTTAATTCCCAAAGTCAAAAGTGGAATTGACCCCAACGACCCAGATTCAAGTCCCTGTTGTGTCATTCTAAAACTAGTCCGACAGTTGCCACCAAACAAAGAGAGAGAGAGAGAGCTAACACCGTCCTCTTCAAGTTCCAGGAGGATCCCCTCCACTAAAACCTGTTGAAATGTTTGTTCACCACAATTACAAGTAGCCCTCATCGGTCTGGCTGTCAGACCTGGGTTCAAATACTATTTGAAATCAATTCATATACTTTAGCTGTGCTTGACTGAGTTTGCCTGGTGCAATGGAACCAATTAAATAGTTGTAGAAGAACACTGCAAACTCCATCCATCTGGCACCAAAGGCAGGCTCATGCAAATGCTAAAAGTATTTGAAAGATTTCAAATAGTATTTGAACCCGGGTCTGCTGACACCTGGCAGGGCAGAGCCGCCGTAGGGCTCCAGTTACGAGGCAGAGAGGGCAGCAGGAGATTTACACTGTGCAGCTGGAGGCGTGAAACACACCCTGCAGTCATTGTGGACCTAGAGGCCCTGAGTGGATCTCATGGCCATGGCATTTGGCCTTGGCTTTTTCTAAAACAGTTACCCAACACGTGTGATACTGATTAACATTACGACGAGTGGCAAATACGAATGGGAAATACAGGCAATTGCTTTTTCATTACAATATACAGTATACTGTACGATACGTCATTTTAATGCTGATGAATATAAGGTTATAAGGTTTATATAAGGTTTGTAAATAGTATTAATAATAGGGGTCCCCCAAGGTTGACCAACCCTGGATCATGGCCTATTCAGATGGTTCATGGATAGTAGGATACAACAGTGCAACCTAAATGTAAACATTAAAAAAGATAGCACAGAGCTTAAAATTGCTTACCTCTTGCAGATAGCTTTTTGGTGTTGATTATTTTGGCGGCATATTCCTGTCCAGTACACAGCTTGACACATCTGCGCACCACTGAAAAGGCTCCCCTGTAAACAAAGAGAAAAGGAACAGAACATCCGGTCAGACATATTATGATTAGATTAAGCTAATCATGTAAACTTTAATTAACTATGAAGTCGGGGCACCACGTAAAGTTTTTATAGTCTCTATTTCCCGAATCGACTCTTCAGATATTTTTTATATCTTATCGAGTACAGTCTTCTATTAATTATTATTAATCTTGACCTCATTAGTCTCATTCCAAATGTAGACAAATTCTTGGTTATCTGTACGAATCTTAGTTTCCATAATGAATCAGCAATATACAAAATTGTCTTAATTATTTATTTACTAATTAACTAAATAATCACAGAAATGCATCACAAACAAACAGTAGATATTAGTTACTAACAATGATAGAAAAGCCCGTAGTGGGCTAAGCCGATATGACGGCTTGGTAGTCAAAGGAAATGGGTGGGGACTGAGAAAGAGCGGGGAAAACAAAATGGATTCACTACACAAAGTTTATAATTATATTTATTGAAATGCTAATCCTTTGTACATGAACGGCCGCTCATTCGAGAATAATTGCAATGTATATATATTTATGCCGTCTGTCGTTGTTGTCTTCTCTGTTGAAATTCTCGATTGTCCTGTAGGGTTCATCAGTCTCTGGTTAACTTTCCCAGAAGACACAATGTATTTCGTGACCGTAGATGGTCAGAATGCCTTCAGAGTACCATTCAGAAATGTTCTCATAGAATAGATGCTTCATCGGTTGTCTCTATTCTCGTTCTAGACGTACGTAATGTCTAGCTGCAGACTAGTAATTATACATCTAAGATTTTCTCTTATTCTGTAGTGATCTATAGACTCAGAGATTAACCATTTCCAGCTGTGTAGCCAAAGCTCCACTTGGTATGGTCTTGTCCTTTGGTAGATTTGTAGTGCCAACTATTTCAACATGTCGCATCAGCTGCATGTTTTCTACTCTGGTGCAAATTTCTTCAGGAGAGGGTTTTATCCTCGGTCAAAGAAGGTGTGGTTCTATGACGCTAATCTGATGTCTGGGCTCACGGGGGTGTGGCCACTGACTAGTTAATCTTTATATGAAAATCCATACTCTCATTTAGAAGGTGAATATCACATTACATCTTTTCACAAATAGTTTCATGTTTAATCACATACTTTTCACAATATTTAGATGTAAACCTGACAGCTGGGACATGTACACGTCATAAAACTGTGGACAGAGAGCGAGAGAGCGAGAGAGAATGAGAGAGAATGAGAGAGAGAATGAGAGAGAGAGAGGAGGGGGGGGGGGGCTATGATCCTCCCCCCAGGGCACATCATGACAGTGTATAACATTAACATTGCTATGAAGGAGCCATAGTTTCTCTGAATGTTATACAAGGGGTCTTTTCTAATATCATTTTCTGCCAGCACAGCAGTGTGTCTGCCTTCTGTCCTTGGCTGGCGTGCTAATGGTGGTAATAGAATATACTATAAGTCTGAATAATAGGTTCCCATGAGGTTCCCACCAAAGTCAGCAAACACTGTCAGATCAGTGTGTGAGTGTGACACGTGAGAAGGTAAAAACACAAAAGCATTTGTGTTGTTTTGTTTGTTGTTGTTTTTTAAACCAAGTATGACGCTTTTCATGTCAATATTACTGAAGTATGAAAATCCACGTTCAAAAATAATCAGAGCAGTTTAGTTACAAATACTTGCTTTATCAGTTTGAACTAAATCAACTGCACCAGTTCACAACATTCCTTTCTCCTTCAAATCAAATGTTATTCGTCACATGAGCCGAATACAACAGTGAAATGCTTACTTACGAGCCCCTAACCAACAACGAAGTTTTAAAAAATATGGATAAGAATAAGAAATAAAAGTAACAAGTATTTAAAGAGCAGCAGTAAAATAACAATAGCGAGACTATATACAGTGGTGTACAGGCACAGAGTCAATGCGCGGGGGCACCGGTTAGTTGAGGTAATATGTACATGTAGGTAGAGTTATTAAAGTGACTATGCATAGATGATAACAACAGAGAATAGCAGCCGTGTAAACGAGGGGGAGAGGGGGGCAATGCAAATAGTCTGGGTAGCCATTTGATTAGATGTTCAGGAGTCTTATGGCTTGAGGGTAGAAGCTGTTTAGAAGCCTCTTGGACCTAGACTTGGCGCTCAGGTACCACTTGCTGTGCGGTAGCAGAGAGGACAGTTTATGACTAGGGTGGCTGGCGTTTTTGACCATTTTTAGGGCCTTCCTCTGACACCGTATAGAGGTCCTGGATGGCAGGAAGCTTGGCCCCAGTGATGTACTGGGCCGTACGCACTACCCTCTGTCGTGCCATACCAGACAGTGATGCAACCAGTCAAGATGCTCTTGATGGTGCAGCTGTATAACTTTTTGAGGATCTGAGGACCCATGCCAAATCTTTTCAGTCTCCTGAGGGGGAATAGGTTTTGTTGTTCCCTCTTCATGACTGTCTTGGTCTGCATGGGCCATGTTAGTTTATTGGTGATGTGGACACCAAAGAACTTGAAGCTCTCAACCTGCTCCACTGCAGCCCTGTCGATGAGAATGGGGGGCGTGCTTGACGTTATCACTGATATTACACCGTTTGGAAAATATTACACCGTTGGAAAAGGGAAAGCCAGGGTTAAACTTCTGCTATTCAGAAATGAATATTTACACTTTCACAGACACACACATACACACATTCATGTTGTCACATATTTCAACAAACAATTCAACAACACATCCATAAGGAGGAGCGAGTGAAGCCCACACTCCTTGCATGTCTTCCCTGCCTTGAGCACAGCTGGTTTGTATGTGCAGGTGGGCTAGGCAGAGCTCCCAGCTACCAGAGTCAATATCTTAACACAGTGCTCTTTATTTTTTCCTGTATCTCTCTGAAGAGACGTTAAAGTGATTTATCTTGTCAGCCGACTGGGGCATGGAGGGGTGGAGGGGGAGGGGGGCCGTGTGGCCTTTCCCCTCCTCTTCTGGGCCACTCGCACCTCGCCCCGCATAGCTGGAATGACTGAAGGCTGCTGGGAAATCAGAAAGCTACACACTCAGTGCATGTAATGGGGCCTGGTAGAGACACATGGACGAGCACACACACACACACACACACCCTACATATAATGGAGAGAGACACACTGAGAGACACACTCACACACTGAAATACACACGTTTTACTCTTTTTAATTTTTCACACACACACACACACACACACACTTATTTGAGACTCACAGACACCACAACCAACAACAACTGCGCCTGGAAAGTTCACACTCGGCCAGGTCTCTTTTTGGGAGGCTGAAACACACCACAGAGAGAAACAGCATAGGCCTACGTAGCCTATTCCATAAGACATTTAGAAAGCTACAAGATAATGGATGTGAATGTTTTTTTTTCTTTCTATTTTTTAATAGTTTGACACCCTGTTTGTAAGCTTTGAAAAAAATATCAATCTCAACCGTTTATCTTTTCCAGTGATGAAGACATGGATGGCTCATGATATGGAGAGGTATGCAAAATGGGTGAACTGAATGTTTTGGCATTCAGGCCCAAAATGTCACTTTCTAAGCACTTCTAATATGTATGGCAGGTTTAGTTCAAATCAAAAGGGGATGCTGTCAAAAAGGGATTGAATTAAAAGCAACACTACAGTCAAAACTCAAGTAGAAATGATGCGCCAATATTAAAAATCTGTTATACTAAATTAAGTGCACTTCAATGTAGTCCACATGGAGAATTCAATAAATTCAGCATTTTGACATGTCCCTCTATCAACCCTGTGTCACTTTTAGGAAGAGTTCAGTCAAATGAATCCAAAGATGATTAAATTTCCCCATCATTGTAAGGGCCTAGTGATTTTGCTGTTTCGACAAAGTAATTTCAGAAGATTATTATTTGTATTAATGTGATTAGCGCAAACATTTTACCTCTTTAAAATAACATACCATTCCCACAAGATAAATTATTCACAGCAGGTTACATCATTTGGGTCTTCTGAACAGTATGGTGGAAAATTAAGTTCTCTTTTTTTGGTCTATTTAATTTTTTTTAATAATCTTTGACTGTGTTGGTCAAACACATCAACTAGGGCTGGGCGGTAAAATCAATCTCAATAATTATCGAGGTAATTACTTCCCTCAACAACGATATAAAAACATTTAGAATCATTTTCGATAATGTCGATATAGAATAATTAGGTGCAGCAGTCCATTTGACCTCTGACACAGCAGGAACGTGTGGAGAAGTGACAATATGCACGTGGAGAGGTATACGCTCACTAAAAATCACTTAGCACCTCGAGTGATGGAGTAGCCACGATTAATCACGAAAAATTAGTGATGTAGGCGAAAACAGTGGCAGTGATAGCCATGGAGAAGGAGCAGCTTCCAACGAAGAAATTATTGATAAAAAGGGTTAAACTGTTTCAGTCATTTGGAAGTGGTTTGGCTTTTTGAAGTCTGTCAAAAAGCAGAGCAATGTTCGGTGCAAATTGTGCCGTAGAGGGCTGGCTACGAAGTCTGGTAATACGACAATCCTATTTCAACATCTGAAGCAAAATCACTCTTTGGAACATGGAGGAAGTTTGAGTTTGTGCCATGGTATTGAAAGAAGTCCCTCAAGCACCAGCCAATCTAGGGATGTTTGCTTGAAGCAGTCAACGTTTATGCACTACAAGCAAACACCGAGAAGACAAAGACATCACAAATGCTATTATGCATTGCATTGCTAAGGACATGCTACCACTTAGCACAGTCGAAAAGGAAGGTTTCAAGAGGCTTTTGTGCTCCCTGGCCGCAAACATGGAACAATTTTCCTTCAAATATAAATGTAAGTGTAGCTCACATAATTTAAAAAAAATGAACCTTTATTTAACTAGGCAAGTCAGTTAAGAACAAATTCTTATTTACAATGACGGCCTATCGGGGAACAGTGGGTTAACTGCCTTGTTCAGGGGTAGAACAACATATTTTTACCTTGTCAGGTCAGGCTTTCGATCTAGCAACTTTCGGTTACTGGCCCAACGCTCTAACCACGGTTTGTTCAGGCATTCTTGAGTTTGAAGAAGACATACACCTTTTAAACATTATTTGATTAATATTGTGATAATTATCGAATGGAAATATATAGATAGTGATAATTTATTTGCCATATCGCCCAGCCCTAAAACATATAAATAATTCCTAATTTGATGAACACCATGTGGTCCCATGCTCTTCACCACGTGAGTAATTGCCGATCTTCACCTAAAACCTCAACCCTCTTATTGTCAACCCTGTTAGAGGCCTAATGGTAACTTTATCAGGTTGACATTATGTTAGTTTAAATTGTACAAGGGATACTTAAAGAAATATTAAGAAAAAAAATGTAAATCACAAACATGCGTTTATTAAATAATAGTTGGGAAGTTACATACACCTTTTTCACAATTCCTGACATTTAATCATAGTAATAATTCCCTGTCTTAGGTCAGTTAGGATCACCACTTCATTTTAAGAATGTGAAATGTCAGAATAATAGTAGAGAGAATTATTTATTTCAGCTTTTATTTCTTTCATCACATTCCCAGTGTGTCAGATGTTTACATACACTTAATTAGTATTTTGTAGCATTGACTTTAAATTGTTTAACTTGGGTCAAACGTAGCCTTTCACAAGCTTCCCACAATAAGTTGGATGAATTTTGGCCCATTCCTCCTGACAGAGCTGGTGTAACGGAATCAGGTTTGTAGGTCTCCTTGCTCGCACATGCGTTTTCAGTTTTGCCCACAAATTTTCCCTGAGATTGAGGTCAGGGCTTTGTGATAGCCACTCCAATACCTTGACTTTGTTGTCAATTTTGGAAGGATGCATGGGGTCATTGTCCATTTGGAAGACGCATTTTTGTGACCAAGCTTTAACTTCTTGACTGATGTCTTGAGATGTTGCTTCAATATATCCACATACTTTTCCATCCTCATGATGTAATTATTTTGTAAAGTGCACCAGTCCCTCCTGCAGCAAAGCACCCCCACAACATGATACTGCCACCCCCGTGCTTCACGGCTGGGATGGTGATCTTCGGCTTGCAAGCCTCCCCCCTTTTTCCTCCAAACAAAATGATGGTCATTATGGCCAAACAATTATATTTTTGTTTCATCAGACATTTCTCCAAAAAGTACAATCTTTGTCCCAATGTGCAGATGCAAACCGTAATCTGACTTTTTTTATGGCGGTTTTGGAGCAGTGGCTTCTTCCTTGTTGAGCGGCCTTTCAGGTTGTGTCAATATAGGACTCGTTTTACTGTGGATAGAGATACTTTTGTACCTGTTTCCTCCAGCATCTTCACAAGTACATTCATCTCTAGGAGACAGAATGCGTCTCCTTCCTGAGTGGTATGATGGCTGCGTGGTCCCATGGTGTTTATACTTGCGTACTATTGTTTGTACAGATGAACGTGGTACCTTCAGGCATTTGGAAATTGCTCCCAAGGATGAATCAGACTTGTGGAGGTCTACAATTTTTTTCTCCGAGGTCTTGGCTGATTTCTTTTGATTTTCCCATGATAAAAAGCAGAGGCACTGAGTTTGAAGGAAGGCCTTAAAATACATCCACAGATACACCTCCAATTAACTCAAATTATGTCAATTAGCCTATCAGAAGCTTCTAAAGCCATGACATAATTTTCTGGAATTTTCCATGCTGTTTAAAGGCACAGTCAACTTAGTGTATGTAAACGTTTGACCCCCTGGAATTGTGATATAGTGAATTATAAGTGAAATAATCTGTCAGTAAACAATTGTTGAAAAACGTACTTATGTCATGCACAAAGTAGATGTCCTAACCGACCTGCCAAAACTATAGTTTGTTAACAAGAAATGTATGGAGTGGTTGAAAAACGAGTTTTAATGACTCCAACCTAAGTGTATGTAAATTTCCGACATCAACTGTAAGTGTCTGTAAGAGGGTTGACATATATTTGGTACTGTATAAGTGCAGATCAAATCAAATATTCTTAGTTAACAGGATTTAATGCCCGAGATATGTTTTCTTCTTCTAAGTCTGTAGGCTAAACATATCCACCATGCAACTGAAATGTTGAAGGAAGGGATATTTTGAAGTGAATTTCTTAAACAGTTTGCATGTCCAAAAAGCACCAATTTTGTGGAACGACCCAGCTACAGCAGGCCTACGTAACAACCCACAGCAGCACTACAGTTAGAGCTACGGAAGGCAAGTCTGGTGGTTTACGATTTAGCTTCAACAGTATAATTGCACATCCCAAAATAATCCACGGGTGCTGGACCTGAGTGAGAAAGGAAAGGAAGCAGCTCCTGTGCTTTATGACAAGGTTTCAGTGGGCTTATACTGTCGCTCAATGCTTTATATGCTCTGCATTGGAGACATACAGTATAGACAGCTTTAGAACACCATCCATGCTTTAGATGTTGGATTTAGTGTGGCAATAACCCTTAGAGCAGGGGTGTCAAACATACGGCCCGCGGGCCGGAACCCGCCCCCAAGGAGGTTCGATCAGGCCCGCAGGATAATTTGAAAGTGGAAAAAATGCATAAAAGACATGTAATTAATATTTTTAATTCGCTGCAATTCATGGATTATCCGCTAAGGGGCGCACTCTTTCCATCAGAGTAGAAGACAAGCCGCATCACTGAGACAGACTGAAAACAGCAGACGGTATCAATGCGCCATCTGCTGCTTGTTACGACGTTGTTAATACCTTGGTCTCTACCTCTCCGCTACACCCTCATTAGCCAAAATGTCGTTATCCAAACGGAGAAAAGTAGATAAGGAGTGTAGAATTTTCAAAGAAAAATGGACCACGTCCTATTTATTTACAGAGATGCACGGAAAACCTTTGTGCTTGGTGTGTTTGCAACAAGTTTCGGTATTGAAGGAATATAATATTCGACGCCACTACGAGACTCATCACAGCGAAAAATATGACGGCTTGCAAGGACAACTGAGAAGAGATAAGATTAACGAATTGCTGGCGGGTCTGAGGAAACAGCAGTCAACTTTCATCCAGAGCCGAGAAGTCAGTGAAGCAGCGGTAAAAGCCAGCTACCTAATTGCTAGCGAAATAGCATTAGCATCGAAGCCGTATTCCGACGGTGACTTTGTTAAACGATGCATGATGAAGGCGGCTGAACTTGTATGTCCCGAGAAGCGACAAGCTTTTGCCAATATTAGCCTGACGAGGAATACTATAGCAGGAGAGGATTTCGGAACTATCGGCAGATTTAGACAGTCAATTGAAACAGAGAGTCAAGTCATTTATTGCATTTTCCGTGGCAATTGACGAGAGCACTGACATCACAGACGTGGCCCAACTGGCCATATTTATTCGAGGAGTTGATGAGACATTGACTGTTACTGAAGAGTTTCTTGAGTTGGTGCCAATGATGGACACCACAACAGCCGAGGACATTTTCGGCTCTGTCGTTGCTGCATTGGACAGAGTTGGAGTGGACTGGTCCCGCGCTGTCAGCCTGGCTACAGACGGCGCGCCATCCATGGTCGGAAAGAAAGCAGGTGTCGCGACAAAGTTCAAAGACAAAGTACAAGCAATTTTGTGCATGTTTGGGACAACCTACCTTTGTGAACAAATTTTCTCAGTGATGAATATCAATAAAACAAAAATGCGTTCAAGGCTCACAAACAAGCACTTAAATGACATTCTGAAAGTGACAGCTAGTCAGGACATGACACCTGGTGTTGATGCACTTGTACAGGCCAAAAGATGCCAAGTTTCAGGTACAAATACAAGTCCAGACTAGACTAACACCTTTAAAATGCTGCCTTAGATACTGTTTGCATTGAAAGAATACAGCTCTGTGAAGATGAATCCTTACTGTGGTGATTTAAAAAATGTGCACTTTAATGTTAGTCAGCAGCTTCAAAACAAAAGTTGTGTGATGGAATTCTACTGTTCATACAACTCCATAAATTTTCAGTATGTATTGTATGTGTATGTATGTTTCATGTATGAAGTTTACAGATTTACAGGACAGGCGAACACTTTCTTCATTACACATTTAAAATCACTCTCCTTAGTTTGTAAGGTGTACGCAGGGATTACATTTAGATTTTATATGCGTATGTGTAAGTGGTTTAAAATTCCTTTCTTTAAAAGTCTCATTTAATCTTAAAGTGCATTACTATATTTTTCAGTACCAATTAAAGTTTTGTGCCTTTGTACAATCAGTGGGATCAGTTGCAATGCATATTTGTGAATGATAAAAGTAAATTGCACATTTGTCTAAGGAAATATGAGGTGTTTCATGAAATGTTTTGTAAAAGGATAGTTCATTAAATTTCAATATTTTCCTAATGTTCTTGTGCTTCTTTACACCAAAACAAAGGAAAGACATGATATTTTGGTTATTTATAGCAGAGTATGGTATAATTTTAATGGTCCGGCCCACTTGACATCTCCCTAGGCCGTATGTGGCCCACGATGCGAAATGAGTTTGACACCCCTGCCTTAGAGTCTATTGACACATTTGTCAATATAAATAACATAATCAAAAAATAAAATCAATCCGTCAGTTTATTGTTTTGGCTGCTTCTCAACCCACCACATCTGCCTATGGCGGCCTTCCACATCTGCCTATGGCGGCCTTCCACATCTGCCTATGGCGGCCTTCCACATCTGCCTATGGCGGCCTTCCACATCTGCCTATGGCGGCCTTCCACATCTGTGGTGGAAGATGGTTGAGCTACAACGGTGTTTGTTTCACGGAAATGGCTATAGCAACCACTCTATGGAAAGGGGAGACTCTCACAAACACGATGGTGGTCTCCGTTTTGCTCTACGACCCCCCAAAAGTGTCACGGGTCTCGTCTGAAAGTAACTGCTACCCGGTTTATAAAATTAATGGAAATAGGGAGGTAGTTTTGTGCATACCCCCAAAAAAAGGGGTTAAATATGTGTATCAAAAATATACATTTCCTGAGCTTTCCTGTAGTTCCTAGATATAGGACAGACACTTCAAAACCTTATTTAAAAATAATAAATATATGCCATTTATGAATGTGATATTCAATGTGTTTCTATGGGAATTGGTAGTAAAGGCCAAATTCAATATCTTTAAAAAATTATTATTTTATATATATTTTTATACCTAAAGGGATCCTAAATATACATTGTCATATTTATATGGTAAAAACGATTGCCATTTAAAGTGCCGGTTCGTCAACATTTCATCCATTGATCCTAAAAGACTATGACCAAAAATATAGCTTAGTTTTCTTTATTTACTTACCCCATAGCCAGAATTAGCGTCGCTGCTAGTGAAACAATAGGAATGGTAGAGCCTATGGTAGGATGCTTAAAACACCATGCCCAAATCCTCGGTCCCTTCAAACCAAATGGTATAGCAACACAAATAACATAACAAGTTTCACATATAGAATGTGGATATTATAGGAATTCTGGTATTTATAGAACGTTTCCTGTAAAATAACTATTTTCAGAGAATACACACCAATACTGCACTATGTGTATATATAGAGGGTAGCTGGTTTCTGAATTACAGTGAAGTATTCATACCACTGACAGACTTTTATGAGCAGTTTTGACTGCAACTAAGCTTAGAATGTTTGATGGATTAAAAACAAGTTGATTGATAAAGTCATGAAAAATAGGAAGAATTTAATAAACCGCCGTTGGTGCTATGATGACAAATATACCTCTGTGGTCAAAATGACCCCAGTCGGTTGTATGAAGGTGAACACAAGCAGGTGATCTGTCTATCTGGTCAAAATCATTCCAATAGGTACCCCTTCGCCCTCTGGTAGTATGGATAACTTAATATTATGACTCAAATAAATACTTTAGCATTTCTCTAGAAAGACTACCTTTTAGAGCATACACATCAATACAGCTCTGGGTGTAGATTCAGAACATATGTGTGTTCTGTATTGCAGTTCTATCAATCCTTTACAACATTGGCAGACGTTGTACACCATTGGCAGGTTTTTATATGCACTTAAAATAAGGTTAGTTTGTGTTTTGAATACAGCCATATGATACGTGATATAGAAAAGTACAATCTTAGGTGAGTACATGGAGAGTTATATCGCTGCAGATTATCTGTTTATCTGGTCGAAATCACTGTTACAGGTCCCCCTTCACCCTATGGTGGTACACACAAAATGTTTTCGAAAAGGGTTCTTCAGCTGTCCCCATAAGAGAACCGTTTTTGGTTCCATGTAGAACCCTCTCTGCAAAGGGTGAATGTTTAGAACCTGTAATCAAAAATAGTTACTCAAAGGGGTTGTCCTATGGGGACAGCCAAATAACCCTTTTAGGATCTAGATAGCACCTTCTTTTCTAAGAGTGTTTGGACAACCTGGTATTATGACTCGAGAAAAACATACACTGAGTATACAAAACATTAACAACAGATTTTTCCATGACAGACTGACCAGGTGAAAGCTATGATCCCTTATTGATGTCACTTGTTAAATCCACTTCAATCAGTGTAGATGAAGGGGAGGAGATTTTTAAGGATTTTAAAGCCTTGAGACAATTGACACATGGATTGTGTTTGTGTGCCATTCAGAGGGTGAATGAGCAAGACAAAATATATGAAAGCCTTTGAATGGGGAATGGTAGTAGGTGCCAGGCGCACCAGTTTAAGTGTGTCAAGAACCGCAATGCTGCTGGGGTTTTCACGCTCAACAGTTTCCCGTATGTATCAAGAATGTCCACCACCCAAAGGACATCCATCCAGCCAACTTGACACAACTGTGTGAAGCACTAGAGTCAACCAGGGCCAGCATCCCTGTGGATTGATTTCAACACCTTGTAGAGTCCATACCTAGAGAATCTACGCTGTTCTGAGGGTAAAAAAAAAAGGGGGGTTCAACTTAATATTAAGAAGGTATAGATTCAAATAAAAGGTCCTATCTATCAAATTGCAATAGGTGGAATTGGGTGTTTTTGGCTGGGGTCCATATTGATACCAAAACTACCAAAACTAGGGCTGGGTGGTATATCGTATTTTATTATATACCGGTATAGATGAACGGACCGGTTTGAGTTTTTACTTTACTTTCTATGATGATATTTCAATGTTTGGTTTGTTAAATGTGATACACAACTCCAGCACACATAATGTCTGTTTGTATGGTTTTACTCTGTTTGCTACGTCTCTCTCCTGCTGCTGCATTCCGCTAACCTTCGCCCAGCCTTGCACCCTGTCACTCAAGAAGAGAGCCGTTGCTGGACCACGGAGTCACGAGCAATTTATAGATTACCATTAGCTGCTAACACAAATCATTTTAGCAATAAACAGGCAAACAGTCGTTTGCAGACAGTAACGTACACACACTTATAGTGTAATTATAGAACGCTTGTGGAAATCAGCATGTCACCAACATTGCTGCATCCCTCTGACCATGCAGAGGGAACGTCAAGAAAGTAAGAAAGTGCTTGTGACTCCGCAGTCCAGCAACTGCTCTCTTCTTGAGTGACAGATTTGTTGCCCATATCATGCAGCATGGTACAGTGTGGAAATGATAGTAAAAGTGCAGGAAATGCAGAAATGTATGAAAATGATGAAAATGATTTTTGGTTTGGGGTTGGATTGAACAGTATAAATGGAAAAAGACCCATTGAAATTAATGTATGTGTTGCCACATTTAGGGTCAGGGGATATTCCGAAAGCATATTTAGAACGTTTAGTATTCAAAAACATAAAATACCATCAAAATTATAGATATTTTGTCCATATCTGACTAAATGATTTGATTGATTGACAAAGTCAATTTAATAAACCACTGTTGGGCTATGATGACAAATATACCTCTGTGGTCAAAATGACCCCAGTCGGTTGTATGAAGGTTAACAAAAGTCCCCCGGGAAGAGCATACCTTGGGTGCTAAAGGTAGTTTGTGTCTATGAATGGCCTACTGACATAATATGCATCAAACTCAGAGGTTCAGGTTGTAAAAAAACACATGAAAGTTAATTTGAGATTAATTTTCAATCGACCTATCTCAACCGGTGGCCTCTTTTTGGTGAATGTTAATTAAGAACCGAATCTCATCGGTGAAAGAAACGTTCGCTCCCTGATCTGAATACTGCTAGGACTGCTTCTTGAGCTGCAAACAACAATTATCTGCAAATAAATTACAAAATCGTTGTCTGAATTTGGTGAAACGTCCATGCAGAAACATTAGTAGTGGGGCGAGCATGTCATTCTGGTCCATGCTATTTATTTAAGTGCTTAAAAACATTAATTTCGAATTACAGCTTTAAAACTGCAACATTTTCTCTAAACCGAATGGCAAAATGTGTAAAATAGCATGAGATTAGCAATGAAACTGCACATTTTTCTCTGCGGGAGCTTGCTCGAAAGTTGCAGCGCAGCAAGACACCAAACAGCCGCCCCATTTATATACAGCTCAAAATGTCAGTCTCCCGGACCGCTACCGGTGGTTGTTGCCTTCTGATAGGGTGATAGGGGGGAGCAAGGGAGAGAGAGCTCGCAAACCAAAGCAATATTACCCAATGCCTATGGAGAGCTTTGTTTAGACGCATTGACCAACTATTGCCATAATATTTTTAAGAGCGCAGGGAACAAGAATCTCGTGTGTGTGTGTGTGTGTGAAGAGACAGCGTATTTTGAGCGAGCTGTCACCCTTGTCTTGCGCCGCTGTCACTCCGAAAAAGACCACCGCAACAACACAAAACCGCATCCACACCCACGCAAACGACAAGTCAGCGACTGCAAATTACCAAAACAAACAGGCTTACTTTCCCAGCTCTTCATATAGCTGAAATTCGTCCGTGAATCGTGTACAGGTTGTCACAGCCATGTCTCCGTATCTCGTGCTTCTCTCACGGCTGCTCCTTTGCTTGATTTGATCCTCCTGCGCGGTATGTAGCCAAATTCTTCTCAAAATACGAGTGCTCTTTCTGCGCTGCAGGCGACTCAAAGATAATATATCGGCTGCCGTATAAGGGTATGGTTGTGTGCGTCTAAGGTGGTTGTTTACTCTCGTCTCCCCCACTATTTTTCTACTGTAGTGTACTGTTTCGTTCCTCACCAGTTCACTCGACTGTGCAAAGCGAAGCGCTCCAAAGCCCTATAGCTCGATCTGCTCAGCGCTGCTCTCGATTGGGCGCTGCGCTTAACTGCGTGCCTGGGTAACGTAATCGCGGCGCCAGTGCTTCCAAATAGGGACAAATGTAAGACCTAGGTTATTTGTGTTTTGCGTAAGGCGCATAATGTAGATTTCACTTCAGATATAAAACGTAATGACAATGTAGTACAAACAATAGCCTAATACATATACTCTGTTAACCCTCCTGCTGTGTTCCTGTCGAATTATAAATTCTCTCTGAAAAATGTAGTTCGTTTAATATGATTGTCATAAAGTTCCATGACTTTGTCCACACGGGGCATCTGAACACACAATATAAAATTTGATGATTTTCATTACATTTTGTGTATTTTATTTAACCTTTGTACACCTGTGGTGTTCCCGGTCAAAAATGACCGATCATTAGAAATGAATGGGTGAGATTACTGTATAAAATTTGAGTTCAGGCACATGCCCATTCATCAGATGGACACACTTCCTCTCCCAGACCCCCTCATGCATGTGTGTTTGAACACACACACACACACACACACACACACACACACACACACACACACACACACACACACACACACACACACACACACACACACACACACACACACCTTCTTGGCTTCCATGGCAACCCTCACAGGAACCTTTCCCCAATATAATCTTTCCCCCACGGGAACCACACCTGTTGGTATTCTCACAAACAATAGCAACATTGTTTCAATAATACATAGAACCTTTCTCGCAGCTCTGGTATATAATAAAGCTTTTTTGAGGCCTTGCTCACAATTCATTCTGTGGCAGCACAATAACCAAACAATATATACTGTATGGCTCTTGAGCATATCTTTAATCATGACACTTGTGAGGAGAGAGTCCCTGTTAAACTTTGACACAAAGTAGTGTGTGATAAATAGCACAATATATTTCATCTGAATATTTGTTACGAGTGCCTGGACACAGCCCTTAGAATTGGTATATTGGCCATATACCACAAACCCCCAAGGTGCCTTATTGCTATTATAAACTAGTTACCAACGTAATTACAGCAATAAAACTAAATGTTTTGTCATACCCGTGGTATACCATGGCCTTCAGCCATTCATAATTCAGGGCTCAAAGCACCCAGTTTATAATTAAGCAATAATGCATGAGGGGGGTGTGGTATATGGCCAATATACCACAAACCCCCAAGGTGCCTTCTTGTTATTATAAACTGGTTATCAATGTAATTAGAGCAGTAAAAATAAATGTTTTGTCATACCTGTGGTATACGGTCTGATATACCACGGCTGTCAGCCAATCAGCATTCAGGGCTCTAACCACTCAGTTTATAACGCAGTAATGCTGCTATGAAGTCATTTTAAAACAAATAATATCACATAAAACATTTTGTAGATATGTCGTTACAGTCAATGGACAACCAGAGAAACAAAGCACATACATAAAATCCCTCAATCTTGGGAAAGCAAACCTTGGGTTCATAAAAATGATAAGGAATGCTTCCTGGAATCATATAAGAGTGGTCCTACATGATTGTGGTGTGCAACAGTTACAGTAAATCATGTTGCTGTCAAATAACTTCCTTTACACATGTTACAGGATGTGGTCCAAGGGCTGTGTGTCTGACTTGATAGAATACTGGAACAGTTTCATTCTGTTGTCACATTTCTAACCAAAGTGAGCTTAACCAGAGAGTTTAGAAAACCTCCTACTCTACTATATTTGACAACTTGCATGATCCACATGGTCCAATCCAGGGGAAAAACCCAATTGGGTAATTTTTGGGGAAAACTAACCAAATCCTTATAAAGTTGTTTTTCCTGTGGTTAGCCAGCCTCCAGTCACCATATGAGTCTCAAGCTAACATGAAAGAAAAGAAACTGTTAGAAATAAATGGTAAATATGGTTATGATATTTGTGCGTCTAACTTTCTCACTCATCATTATTCACGATTCATTCAAAATGATCCGTAATCATGGTAGCATCCACATTAATGTAGACGTGTTAAACATATTCTTTCTTATTTACAGTAAATGTGATTATTTGCCATTCATTTTTATTGGGCCCAACATAATCTGAAACACAACCAAAACAAACAGCAAATGCATCCAACAAATGTGTAGAGTCACAAGCTTGATGTAGTCATTGCATACTATGAATATGGGACCAAATACTTCACTTTAATACACATAAGTGAAATTCCCAATACTTTTGCTCCCCTAAAATGGGGGAACTATGTACAAAAAGTGCTGGAATTTCTAAACGGTTCACTCAATATGGACGGAAATACCCTCAAATTAAAGCTGACAGTCTGCACTTTAACCTCCTTGTATCACCCAACATGCTGGAGTACAGAGCCAAAACAAAAACATGTGCCACTGTCCCAATGCTTTTGGAGCTCACTGTATATAGTTTGATGTTGAACCTGGGCAGATGCCAGAACCTGGGCATTAAACCTGTTCCTCTCTGGGTAGTCAGGGAGCTGCATGTTTTGGGCTAAGGTGTTTCACACTGGTCAGATCATCAGACAGTGAGAGGCAGGGGCTTGCAGTTTTATATACTCACAGGAGTATATTTGATGATCCCTTGCATCTTGTCCCCGACTCTGAACTGCAGGTTTCCCAAGTGTTTGGCCATGTCTATCAGTGCTCCTGAGACCAGCTGAGGATCTGGCAGTGTGAACTGGGCCCTGGAGCTTGTCTGGATGTGTTTGTAGCTCTTGAGGAATGGCACCTACTGTTCCAGGAGTTCCTGTTTCACCGCAGAAATGATTGGTGATCTGGTCCTGAATGTTCTGCATCTCTGGCGATCATCTTTCCCTTCATCCCTCAGTGCAGCCTGTCCCTCTGTTGGGTGTCTCAATAGAAAACCCACCTAACTTTATATTACTTAAACAAAAGGACTATTGTCAAAAGTCGATTATTACAGTTGATCAGAAAGCGCTTCTCCGTTAAAGAATGACTGCCCCTGAAAACCAACTAATCGCTTCGAAAACAGCCTGTGAGTCAGAAACATTTATTCTAGTGTCAAAATTGACTAAAGTGTAAATAGGATAATTTTACTCAGTCAGTCTCGTCTAAAACTGAGTTTGGAACCTAAGTGCGTCCCACGTAATTTAAGGTAAGATTTGGATTCTAATTATGGCAACAATTCATGCCCCCTTTTGCCAAGATCCACCTGTAAATCATCCAAACATCAGCCATGGTGGTGAGTATACCAGTAGCTAGATCAAATTGTAATAACATTTTTAAATTAACTAGGCAAGTCAGTTGAAAACAAATTATTATTTACAATGATGGCCTCCGGGGAATAGTGGGTTAACTTCCTTGTTGAGGGGAAGAAAGACATATTTTCAAATCAAATCAAATCAAATTTGATTTGTCACATACACATGGTTAGCAGATGTTAATGCGAGTGTAGCGAAATGCTTGTGCTTCTAGTTCCGACAATGCAGTGATAACCAACAAGTAATCTAACTAACAATTCCAAAACTACTGTCTTATACACAGTTTACCTTGTCAGCTCGGGGATTTGATCCAGCAACCTTTCAGTTACTGGCCCAACGGTCTACCCGCCTCCCGAAACATTTCCTTCAAGCCTGATCAAGGGCCACTTCATTGCTTGACGACTTTTGACGTGAAAAATTAGTGCTACGAAAATGAGAAAAGTGGACTCTGAATGTTGTGTGCTTAAAGAATGGACAGCAAAAGACTTTACTAATATTGGATATAAGGCGGTATATCTGGTATGGCCAGAAAGTGTTGCCGCTTTTAAGGAATATAATCTTGATCAACGGTTTCAATCTTTTTTCTATAGCACTGGATACAGCTATTAGCCAACAACTTAGGTCTGACTACAACAGTGCACTAACTAGCAGCAACAAACCCAACCCATAACAAAACATGTCACCGTTGGATAGGGTTGCATAGGGTAACGGTGTCTCCGGCCTGAATCTAATCCAATCTGGAGTCACTCTACATCTGTAAAGCATAGAATTGGCTTCCAAACGAGATTGTTATTTCTAAAGCTGTGTTTATAATTGAGGGATGATGACAATCGTTGACCCTGTTTTTCTGTTAGACCAATTGCACAGTTGGGTGCCAGACTGATCGTTTGGTCATGAACGGATGCCGGGACTAACCAGAAGGAACAAAGATGGGTATCATACCATGTCCATCAATGTCATTGCAATGGTTTATCGACCTCCAAAAATAATTGAATTCACTGCTAAACACAGTTTATCACAGCTTATCAGGCAAGACCTCAGAATAAAATGATAATGCGACACAAGTATCCCTGTGCCACCTCCATTTTTGCCAGTGTCCCTCAACTCCTAAGAGAAATACACTCCATCATGAGGCCTCTGATAGTGACCTGAGGTACTGCCCTGTGACACAGAAGGCTTAATCAACAATGACAGGTAGTGTGTTATGTGAAAAGATGTATTCAAAAAATACCCAGTTTTATAAACTAGTAGGCTAATCCCCCAGCCAAGCAGATACAACTAGACATTTTGGTTGTGAAGTGCATTAGCAAAAAGCTTCAGCCTTTCTTTAGAACAAAATGCAATTTACCACTTGGCTGTCTATCATAATACTCTGTCACAGGCTCTCCTAGTAAACACCACCTAATAAGATTGCCTGCTGCAGTTTTTCAAGAGATATCCAATTTGCAGCAGAACATGCAGCAAAGAGAAGACCAGCAATGGAGCTCTCATAAGCATCATGTCAACATGCCCTTGGTGTGAGCATTCCTATGAATGGAACAGTGTTGCCAAGCATCCGACCAGCAACCTTCACCTGTCAGCGGCAACAGCTTTCACAGGCTCATCATTTGTATAAATACAGAATGTAACCCACTTTGACAAATTAGATAACACTAATTGTGAAGTATACTTATTGTAAGCTGATATTTTAGAGGATAGCTCAGCTTTAATATTGCAGATATATTGTGGCATCTTGCTATTTTGCGATCATCTTTTATGATGTGAGTCAGTTCTAGATTACATGATACAACATGTGGGCATTATCTTTTAATCTCCCTTATAATTTTGTGTTAACGTGTGTATGTTGAAAGTCTTTGGTTTTGTCAGCCAATGTGGACCATGGTCTTAAATGTTGACACATCAACTGTAATTGTCTGCATAATTCCCAGTCCCCAATACATATTTTAAATATACAGTATCAGTCAAAAGTCTGGACACACCTAATCATTCAAGGGTTCCTTTATTTTTACTATTTTCTACATTTTAGAATAATAGTGAAGACATCACTATGAAATCATGTAGTAATCAAATCAACACATATTACGTATTTTTCAAAGTAGCCACCCTTTGCCTTGACTGCTTTGCACACTCTTGGCATTCTCTCAACCAGTAAACACGTGGAATGCATTTCAATTAACAGGTGTGCCTTGTTAAAGGTTCATTTGTGGAATTTCTTTCCTTCTTAATGGGTTCGAGCCAATCCGTTGTGTTGTGACAAGGTAGGGTTGGTATACAGAAGATGGCCCTATTCCATATTATGGCAAGACCAGCTCAAATAAGCAAAGAGAAATGACAATCCATCATTACTTTAAGACATGAAAGTCAGTCAACATTTCAGGAACTTTGAAAGTTTCTTAAATTGCAGCCGCAAAAACCATCAAGAGCTTTGATGAAACTCACGAGGACCGCCACAGGAAAAGAAGACCCAGAGTTACCTCTGCTACAGAAGATATGTTCATTACATTTACATTTACATTTAAGTCATTTAGCAGACGCTCTTATCCAGAGCGACTTACAAATTGGTGCATTCACCTTATGACATCCAGTGGAACAGCCACTTTACAATAGTGCATCTAAATCTTTTAAGGGGGGGGGGTGGGAAGGATTACTTTATCCTATCCTAGGTATTCCTTAAAGAGGTGGGGTTTCAGGTGTCTCCGGAAGGTGGTGATTGACTCCGCTGTCCTGGCGTCGTGAGGGAGTGTGTTCCACCATTGGGGAGCCAGAGCAGCGAACAGTTTTGACTGGGCTGAGCGGGAACTGTACTTCCTCAGTGGTAGGGAGGCGAGCAGGCCAGAGGTGGATGAACGCAGTGCCCTTGTTTGGGTGTAGGGCCTGATCAGAGCCTGGAGGTACTGAGGTGCCGTTCCCCTCACAGCTCCGTAAGCACCATGGTCTTGTAGCGGATGCGAAACTGGAAGCCAGTGGAAGAGCGGAGGAGCGGGGTGACGTGAGAGAACTTGGGAAGGTTGAACACCAGACGGGCTGCGGCGTTCTGGATGAGTTGTAGGGGTTTAATGGCACAGGCAGGAGCCCAGCCAACAGCGAGTTGCAGTAATCCAGACGGGAGATGACAAGTGCCTGGATTAGGACCTGCGCCGCTTCCTGTGTGAGGCAGGGTCGTACTCTGCGGATGTTGTAGAGCATGAACCTACAGGAACGGGCCACCGCCTTGATGTTAGTTGAGAACGACAGGGTGTTGTCCAGGATCACGACAAGGTTCTTAGCGCTCTGGGAGGAGGACACAATGGAGTTGTCAACCGTGATGGCGAGATCATGGAACGGGCAGTCCTTCCCCGGGAGGAAGAGCAGCTCCGTCTTGCCGAGGTTCAGCTTGAGGTGGTGATCCGTCATCCACACTGATATGTCTGCCAGACATGCAGAGATGCGATTCGCCACCTGGTCATCAGAAGGGGGAAAGGAGAAGATTAATTGTGTGTCGTCTGCATAGCAATGATAGGAGAGACCATGTGAGGTTATGACAGAGCCAAGTGACTTGGGGTATAGCGAGAATAGGAGAGGGCCTAGAACAGAGCCCTGGGGGACACCAGTGGTGAGAGCGCGTGGTGAGGAGACAGATTCTCGCCACGCCACCCGGTAGGAGCGACCTGTCAGGTAGGACGCAATCCAAGCGTGGGCCGCGCCGGAGATGCCCAACTCGGAGAGGGTGGAGAGGAGGATCATTAGAGGCAACTGCACCTCAGATTCCAGCCCAAATTAATGCCTCACAGAGTTCAAGTAACAGACACATCTCAACATCAACTGCATGAATCACTACTAAAGGACACCAATAATAAGAAGGGAATTGCTTGGTCCAAGAAACACGAGCAATCGAAATTAGACCGGTAAAAATCTGTCCTTTGGTCTGATGAGTTCAAATGTTTAATTTTTGGTTCCAACCGCTGTGTCTTTGTGAGATGCAGAATAGGTGAACGGATGATCTCTGCATGTGTGGTTCCTACCGTGAAGCATAGAGGAGGAGGTGTGATGGTGCTTTGCTGGTGACACTGATTTATTTAGAATTCCAGGTGAAGCTGGTTGAGAGAATGCCAAGAGTGTGCAAAGCTGTCAAGGTAAAGGGTGGCTACTTTGAAGAATCTAAAATATATTTACATTTTTTGGTTACTAGATGATTCCATGTGTGTTATTTCAGAGTTTGTCTTCACTATTATTCTACAATGTAGAAAATAGTAAAAATAAAGAAAAACCCTTGAATGAGTAGGTGCCTGAACTTTTGACTGGTACTGTAAAAATGTGCAAATATTACACTTGTCTTTCATCTTCTATTGTCATTCACAAGCCAATACAGATATGGTACCCATCAGCATTTTGTCTGGTCGTTCATGTTAGTCGTCATCCCTTCGTATGATGTCCCATATGTCCCGACTCAATAAAAACAAAAAGACGAAATGTAAGCCTAATCTTTTATAATTTTTATGCTGAGTGCACGGCCTCTCTGTTCAGACATCTGTATCAGCCTATATTTTAGTCAGGGGACTCCATGACAAGCTCTCTCTTCTGTCCTTCGTCTGTAGAAAAGGTAGAGTTGATACATACAGCACTGATTACATTGTCAATGGTTGTTAGATGAAAGACAACTGATATCTGGTCGTAGTTTGACATACTCAAATGTGACCAATGTGAAGTGGGTTTGGTACCTGGCCACATACTACCTCAGCCTTTTGCTCCTGATATGGTAGGGAGTTCCCACAACACTACTGAATAAAAACCCACCAGGTTTTTTAAGTAGCCTGTGAATTATTATTATTATTTTTTAAATCACTCAAACACATATTGGGAGAAATTACTTTAGTTTGGAAGTAAATATACTAAGAGTGACTAAGTGCAGAATAGATTGAGGCCAGTAATGCTGACGCTGTGACTATGCAACCAGCATTACATTGCTGGGTGCTTGCTGACACTAATTTGTAGCATGTTAGCTAAAAAGACTGTTACTCAGGCTAGACGAATACCATTTTTACATTTTTATTTACCCTAGAAAATACACAATAGACTTATGAGAACAAGCATGTTGTTTTAGCACTTGTAGCAGACCTTATAGGCAGGTGCAAAGTTATCTATGACATTACATCACATAAGCTGTGTTTGAATACTCATACTAACCGGACTATTTGTGACGTGAATTGAGCAGATCGTATGCTTATCGGTCATAGTATGGATATAGTTAGTATACATAAAGTTCCTGGATGTCGTACTAAATTTGCCAATATATGATGTATACCTGTATATACAGAAAATACAGGCTGCGGTCTTATGCCCTTGGGGGAATCCCTGTCGCCATCTTGGAGGGCAGTCCAAATGATTAGCCAAGCAAGGGGAAGTTTGCAACGTAAGCCCCTCAGCCCTCGTTTTTAGTCGGCTTTGCGAATGTACAATTATGTTCACTCCAGGGCCTGAACCTCCCACAATTCAATTCGCGACGATTGTACATTCGGTAAGAAAAGTCTGCGAAAACTTACAAACAAGATCAATGGAGAAGTCAACATACAAGTATAACTAAAAGCAAATGCAAATAAGTTAGAAATTGTGCTACTAATACACATGACGGCACAAAAACATTTCGTAAAAAGTAAATATGTTTTTGTTTGGTTCTCTTTTGGAAAATGTAGAAATAAAACATTTCCCTTTTTCCAGAAGTTCCAGCTAGGCAGGCTAACGTTAGTTAGCTAATTCATTTGCTAGCTATAATACAGTAGGATTATATTAATAATTATATATTTAATATAAGTAGACATGCACTCAATTGACTGTAGCACATATAAAATACCCACAAGCTACCGGTGGCTGAAAACAATCATCGCGGGATGAACGAGTGATGAATTTCCGGCCAAGGGTGGTCCATTTAAAAAAAACATTGCCCCTTGCCGTACAAGTGTGGTGTGCTTTACGGAGAAAGCACACCATGCGATTATGTTAGGTCAGCGCCTAGTCACAGAAAACCATCCAGCAAAGTAGAGGGCTCACAAAAGTCAGAAATAGCGATTAAATGAATCACTAATTTGATGATCTTCATCAGATGGCACTCACAGGACTTCATGTTACACAATAAATGTGTGTTTTGTTCGATAAAATTAATCTTTATGTCCAAAAACCTCAGTTGAAATTGGTGCTTATGTACAGTAATCATTGTCTCAACAAACAACCGGTGAAAATGCAGAGATCCACATCAAATTACAGTAATACTCATCATAGAAATTGATGAAATATACAAGTGTTTAACATACATTTAAAGATAAACCTCTCCTTAATGCAACCGCTGCGTCAGATTTCAAAAAGGCTTTACTGAGAAAGCACACCACGCGATTATGTTAGGTCAGCGCCGAGCCACAAAAACCATACACCAATTTTCCAACCAAGGAGAGGTGTCACAAAAGTCAGAAATAGAGTTAAAATTAATCACTTACCTTTGATGATCTTCATCTGGTGGCACTCCCAGGTCTCCATGTTAGACAGTAAATGTTTGTTTTGTTCGATAATGTCCCTCTTTATGTCCAAAAACCTCAGTTTTGTTGGTGCGTTTAGTTCAGAATGCGCGCTCTCAACATCAACACAAAAAGTTAAAAAAGTACAATAAAAGTTAGTAGAAACATGTCAAAAGATGGTTAAAATCAATCTTCAGGTTGTTTTTGTCATAAATAACAAATAATATTTCAACCGGACAAAAGCTTCATCAATAGAAAAGGAGAAACAAGAAAGGCTCGCTCCCGATCACGCACTTGGCTCATGTCTGGAAATTTCCACTGTCCACTCATTGAAAGTGGTGTATCTCCCTCCTTTGTCAGAGTAAAAGCCTGAAACAATGCCTGACGACTGGACACATGTAGAGGAAGCCATAGAGATCGGAAACTGGGTCCTAAGTCTTTGTATGGTGGATATGCATTCAATGGAAAAACAGCCTTTCAAAATAATAGTAATAATAATAATAATCCTGGTTGGATTTTCCTCAGGTTTTCGCCTGCCATATCAGTTCTGTTATCACATACATTATTTTAACAGTTTTGGAAACTTTAGAGTGTTTTCTATCCAAATCTACTAATTATATGCATATCTTAGCTTATGGGCCTGAGTAGCAGGTAGTTTAATTTGGGCACGCTTTTCATCTGGAGGTGAAAATACTGCCCCCTACCCAAGAGGTTTTAAGTGTTTGGACCGCATTCAATATTTCTCTACTTTAGGGCCCATAATGCAATTCTTCAGGAAATAGGCGTGGCATCACATCATGTTCAGATTTAAAGAAAATGTTGGAAAATATGCAGCCGAAGTCCAATGATAGCGGAAAATAAATTAGTTGCTTTAACTAATGACAACTGTTAACAAAATGTTGAGCAATGTAATAAATTACTTTTCAAATAAGTTACCTTACACGTCATGTTGGCTGACAATTTATTAGCTACGCTGTCCTTACGAAACCACATAGCATATCATCATAGCAGCATGTACCGGTATGTTAGTTGGCTACTTATAAACTCAGCAAAAAAAGAAACATCCTCTCACTGTCAACTGCATTTATTTTCAGCAAACTTAACATGTGTAAATATTTGTATGGACATAAGATTCATCAAGTGAGACAAACTGAACAAGCTCCATAGACATGTGACTAACAGAAATGGAATAATGTATCCCTGAACAAAGGGGGGTCAAAATAATTCAGTATCTGGTGTGGCCACCCGCTGCATTAAGTACTGCAGTGCATCTCCACCTCATGGACTGCACCAGATTTGCCAGTTCGTGCTGTGAAATGTTACCCCACTCTTCCATCAAGGCACCTGCAAGTTCCTGGACATTTCTGGGGCAAATGGACCTAGCCCTCACCCTCCGATCCAACAGGTCACAGACGTGCTCAATGGGATTGAGATCTGGACTGTTCGCTGGCCATGGCAGAACACTGACATTCCTGTCTTGCAGGAAAGCATGTACAGAACGAGCAGTATGGCTGGTGGCATTGTCATGCTGGAGGGTCATGTCAGGATGAGCCTGCAGGAAGGGTACCACATGAGGGAGGAGGATGTCTTCCCTGTAACGCACAGCATTGAGATTGCCTGCAATGACAACAAGCTCATTCCGATGATGCTGTGACACACTGCCCCAGACCATGACGGACCCTCCACCTCCAAATCGATCCCGCTCCAAAGTACAGTCCTCGGTGTAACGCAATTTTTTTCAACGATAAACGCGAATCCGACCATCACCCCTGGTGAGAGAAAAACGTGACTCATCAGTGAAGAGTACTTTTTGCCAGTCCTGTCTGGTCCAGCAACGGTGGGATTGTCCCCATAGGCGACGTTGTTGCCAGTGATGTCTGGTGAGGACCTGCCTTACAACAGGCCTATAAGCCCTCAGTCCTGCCTCTCTCAGCCTATTGCAGAGAGTCTGAGCACTGATGGAGGAATTGTGCGTTACTGATGTACTGGCGTTACTGGTGTAACTCGGGCAGTTGACATCTTGTACCTGTCACGCAGGTGTGATGTTTGGATATACCGATCCTGTGCAGGTGTTGTTACAGGTAGTCTGCCACTGCGAGGATGATCAGCTGTCCACCCTGTCTACCTGTAGCGCCCTTAATTGACCTTAATTGCCTACCTTCTGTAAGCTGTTAGTGTCTTAAGACTGTTCCACAGGTGCATGTTAATTCATTGTTTATGGTTCATTGAACAAGCATGGGAAACAGTGTTTAAACCCTTTACAATGAAGATCTGTGAAGTTATTTAGATTTTCATGAATTATCTTTGAAAGACAGGGTCCTGAAAAAGGGACGGTTCTTTTTTTGCTGACTTTACATCAAACTTGCCAGTATATTAACTATAGGCTAACAACCTACCCAACGTTTATTGACTTGATCATTCCCGTTATTCTTAGCTTAGCTAAATGGTATAGTCATCGTGCGTTCTCAATGGACATTCGGGTGCTTTCGTAAATTTGCTCTGGCTTTCTACTCCGATTTCAGAGCACTTAGTCGGAGTTTACCAGAGCGCAGAATAAGGAATTTACGACCTTCCAACACCCATTGAATATGGCCGGTGTCAGTAAACTCAGCAGAAAAGCGGAATTAAATTGTTGCCAGTAGCACAGTAGTCACCAACGCTCTGGATAATATGAAAACTGCCTAACCAGCTCTGCTAGGGCAAGTAAAATGGTCCGAGTGGTCACTCTCATTTGTGTCTGGAAGTAGCTAGCAAGTTACCCAACATAAGCTTGGGTGCCGTTGTAAGGTCAGAACGGACAATCTGACAACGTTCTGAATTTACGAGCGCACTCTGGCTCTCCAGATTAAATTTAAGAACACACCCGAAGTCATAAAATGTCTAACTAGTAATTTGTTGTGGCATAGCAACAGCATCAACTTCCGGTAGACCGGCGAAGAGCTAGGATGCTCATCTGAAAGGATACTGTTACGTTTACAGTATACTAAAATGAACTAATAGTATATACTCATTAAGTATGTAGTATACAGTATGTTAGTATGGGTATTCTGACAGCTATAGTGTTTCATCTTGGGGCTGTGGCTGTCTTGACATTTTGGCAGCTGGTTATTGTCATGCAAAAGACTGCCGGTCTCATGGTATTTGAACACGTTGTGTGACTAGGATATTGATCATTTGAGAAAATAGCAAAAGGTTCCTTGTCTCAGGCTGCACAGCTGTTCACTCAAGTGATCATATTTTTACCAGACTTTAGTTTAATCTTGTGTTTACTAATATGTAAAAAACTAGCTTTGATTTAGAATTGCCCATTATCTAATGGAGAACAGTGGCAGCTGAAAAAATACATTTAAAATCGTTGTGCACTCAAATAGTGCATGCTTCCCTGCCACCATAAATATTCCACTCCATGCATCAACCACTGTTTGAGGAGCATGTTCATGCTGCCCGACAAAACCCAAAATATATTTGAGTTTGTTTAACATCACCCCTCAAAACTGACGATGACCTAACCATTTGGGTGGTCTTAACCATCGTAGCACAGTATGATATGGCGTTAAAATGCATCCAATTACAATTCAGTATGTTTACACATATGAATATTACACCCACAGCCCTGGAAAGAGTGACTGTGCGCTACGATGTGGAATTACAGTGTAAAATGCTTTCAACACGTGCTACATTTTTACAATAGCCAACTGTTTTACAACTTTAAACTTACACCATCAACACCCCTTTTCCCCTGTACCCATTGCCCGACAGGTGGTAATCCTCTGTATGCTATGGGCTACCCAGTGCTTAATTTGACAAACCAAGTGAAATCTGTTTGGTAACATCAATAGTAATATGTTTTTTTAACAAAACATATTTCACTAAACTTGCTGAAGAGTGATTAGTAATTATGTTCCGGCACCTAGAACATCCGCTCACCAAATTTTTTTTAATAATAATCCTGCCTTGGCTGAATTTAGTTTAGTTGATGATCCCTGGCCTACAGCTATACGTTCTCTCCCAGACTCATGGATAGATACACACATACACACTTGAGCGTAGCATAAGATAATCAGTCCATCCAGGATGCATAATACAGCCCACATTCAAAGGCGATTACTCAAATTGGTTTAATTTTGGAGTCTAGGCTAGACCAATGATAGCTTAAATCAGTTTTGTTTAATGTTTTTCCGCCATGTGTAATATGCGGTAGGCTATAATTTTAATTTAGGTTATTTCATTTTTTTTTAGGCCTGGGCTCATAAGCTCTAACATATGCATATGAGTGTTTTCAATTAAGGCCAGATCATTCAAGATGTTCATAGATAACCAGTAGGGTCAACTAATAATCACAGTGGTTGTAGAGGGTGGAGCAGGTCAACACCTCAGGAGTAAATGTCAGTTGGCTTTTCATAGCCAGGCAGAGGTCTAGACAGTGGTAGAGAGACAAAAACAGCAGGTCCAGGACAGGTCAGGGTTCCACAGCAACAGCTAGAACAGCAGAAACTGAATCAGCAGCACAACCAGGTGGACAGCCAGGAGTCATCAGGTATGGTCCTCGGAGAGAGCGAGAGAAGGTAGTTATGGGAGGATCAAAATCGGAGAGATAGGTAGGAGAAAGTCCATGTAATGCTTTGTGGGTTAACAGTATAACCCTGAAATCAGCCCTAGCCTTAACAGGAAGTAACTGGTCTTGTTCAATATTTAAGTTGACACCACCTGTTAACTAGAGATGACATGCAGGAGCTTGTAATTTTGCTTGTCTGCTTTGGTGCTAATTAGCATTTCCAAATCAGAGTATAAGTAGAGCCAAATATATTGATAATTCCTTGTCAGAGAGAGATTTACATGCTTATCAAAATGTCACGCCCGGGTAATGCTACACGGAACAGCCCATAAGTGTTTCTAAAATCCTCTATGGGGAAAATTGGTGGAACAAAAACTGGAACCATTTCCATTTGATCGCTATGTTTTATTATACCTCCACTGTGGGGCTCTATTGGACATCAATGGCAAAAGTGTCATGCAAGTAATCGATACCCAACTCATCCATACCTGTCTTAATACACTCACTTCCAAATGTAGTTTTGGATTAGAGACTGATCAAAATTATCCTATTTACTCTTTAGTCAGATTTGACACTATAATTGTTTGACTCACATTGATCACACATAGGCTTTTAAAAACAGAAGTTGGTTTGAGGCCGTTCCCATTTAAGCCCTAACCAATCAGGTGAGGTCCTAACTAATCAGTTAATTGATCAATCAAGTACAAGGGAGGAGAGAAACTCAGAAATTCACACCAACAGAGTTTGGCACCCCTGCTCTGTGGTGACCTCAATAGAGAGAGACTGATTACTCAGGCTACTCCTCATAATTTTAGTCCAGTATCCAGCCTGGGTTTGTATTTATCTTTTTGGTCAAACACTATGAAATAAAAGGAATATTCTAGTTGATCAGAAGATGTCTCAATTCAAAATGTACTTTAATCTTGGGTCAATTAATACTGATTACTGCAGATGTGATTGAATCCTGGCCTTACTCAACAAGATGCGTAAAGAACACCTGCAGTTCCACTGTAACCCCACTAGATGACACACATGTAATAAGGCACAACTAGCTGATAAGGGGTAGAATTGCCTGCGATTGTAAAGCACTATAGCTCTTAAAGTAACTCCCCAATATTCAAGCCGTTTCATCAGTTCCAGAAGACTTGAGGTGAAAACACAGTGTACTGTGTTTAAGATAGTGTAAAATTATATGAACACAAAGGGCATCCAGCCAGTGACATCACCACCTGCTGACAACACCGAGGTCGTATTTCTAGTTTATAGTCCCTCTATTTAAAAACCTAATTTCTCTGCAGTTTTCCTGGCTGTGTCAGTCTGTAGAATATATTTATCTGATTCTCACTCTGTTCTCCACGGTGCAACGCACTTAAAAAAAAAAAGGGTTCTTCGCGAAGGGTGATGTTCTGTGTGGAACTGTAATGACTAATTACTGAGCCCTTCAAATGGTTCTTTGCAGTTCAGAAAAGGGCATTTATCTTTTAGTGATAATTCAAATGTGGAGGCACATTACAATATTTTGGGGGTGTAGCTTGCGCACAGCTGTTGTGCAACCGTGAGTCATTCCAGTTTATCTAATCTGTTGTGTTTTGCTGTGAAAAGGCTGGCTGATGCATAGCTGCTTTTAGCTAAGCAGGTCTTTTTATTTCACATACACTAGTGTTGCTCTCAATTGTATCGGGTTGCACAAAAACAGACAGAACATTAAATACAATTCTATTTCAACTTACTTTGCCCTTTGGGCATGATGGTAGCTGATAACCTTTTAATGTGAAGGGTTTCACTGAAAGTCAGGAACAGTTCCTTCTCAAAATGTGAGATTTATTTAAATAAATAAAAACAGCCCAAACCGATTAAGACCTACAAAAAAACAGGTATTTCCTTGCTCACCTCTCACTCAACCTGGCAGTCTCCCACAAACATTTAAACACCTGTAGTGCATCAACTCAATTAGTGGGAGGAGCCCACAATTAGCCAACCTGTAATAATATAAATAATAATAATATATGCTATTTAGCAGACGCTTTTATCCAAAGCGACTTACAGTCATGTGTGCATACATTCTACGTATGGGTGGTCCCGGGAATCGAACCCACTACCCTGGCGTTACAAGCACCATGCTCTACCAACTGAGCTACAGAAGGACCCCAACCTGTGTTGTCATACCAACATTCCACACACATGTTCAATTGAAGACAATCAACTGATTCAGGCAAAATGGTGGAAAATATATCACTCTATAGCCAGATGAAATGTTGATAGAAAACAGGGCCATTTACACAATATACAGTACATTCATAAATACACAGAGCAAAACTTGGGAAATGTTCAGTCTTTTCTTAAGTGAGGTTGTGTTCACATCGTCACATATGTCATTACATGTTGTTTATGACTATGGACTCACGTATGGTCTGGTGTCATTTGAGAACAGTTGACTAAATCAGTGGTTCTCAATTCTGTCCTCAGGGAACCCCAGCAGTAGTGATGGGAAGTTTGGCTTTTTTTACTGACTCAGATCTTTTTGACTCCTTCAGTCAAGAGAACAAATCTTTCGACTCATTTGAGCCAGTAATGCCCAGAGCACGCAGGACCCTCTACCGATGAACGATGAACTGAAAACTCAAAAGAGTCATGATTCTACAAGCCTCTAGTTCACGTCATTAGGGGCTTATTGGAGCTGTCATTTGTGACTGAAACTTGTAAACGTGTGCTTTATAAAATGCAGGATGTAGTTGTTGACTGCTAGCCATTCAAAAAAGGTTTCTTGAAACATTTGAAACACGATCTAGTTGTGGCCGCAGCTGGACCTCATTGTGAACGACTCTTGGCGAAACGCATTGCTTGACTGCCGTGAGATGATAAGCACAATGCCGTTCGCATGTTCGGGTTTGTTGAGCAGAGGCTGTGTGTATTTTGGTTGTGCAAAGCTGTGTCCATAACATTCAATAATCAATTATTTGCAGTCATTCTTGCACCATGCAATAAATGATCAGTTCTGAACATGTTTTTTTCTTCTATATGCTCATGATATATTTCCCTACAAGGATATGACAGACAGTTGATGGCTGGAGCATGTCTCTGTAGCCGCTGAGCCGGAGGAGCATGAATTAATCCTGCTGTAGTACTCATTGCGGCCACCACTAGCAGGTCAAACAAAGGACTAAAATGAACGAGTCACTCAGAAAAATGAATCATGTCTCTTGAGTCTATCATAGTATTCTCACATTTTGTTTGTGCATTCCGCCGCCTATCATGTTACATTTTGTGCATTTTGTGATAAAAACAATTTTAGGGATGAGAGAAAGGAAACAACACCACCAACTAACCCTACACCTACAGTATACACCACTAAAAATATATACACTGTATGTATATAAAAATACAATACAAACACACCACCTCATTCCACTACTTTGACCCTAACTGATCCTATACCAGGCTGACAACCTGGGAGGACGGGACTCTTTCATTCAACACACCTTGTAACTCTTCTGCATTAAAACCTCGTACACCCAAGTACTTCTCTGCAGCTGCCACCACATCTATTTTCTATGACATACTTTGCATTTCTACAGTACACTTGATAACCATGGCAATGAATGCTAAGAAGCCAACCTTACTGAAGCACAAATTTGTATATAATGTAACATTTTATCCAAAGCAACTTACGGTCATGCGTACATAGATTTTACATATGGCTGGTCCTGAGAATCAAACCCACTACTCTGGCGTTACAAGCGCCATGTACTACCAACTGAGCTACAAAGGACCACATTTTGGCCCATGCCACCTCTGTATTGGCCTATGCCTACTACTCACCCTTGACCCATCCTCCTTTACTCTCTTCACTGTCTCACCTTCTGTTCTATTCTGACCCTGGTAACCTCAACCTGTCTCTCTCACACAGGACACTTTGATCACCAGCAACATTGGCACCCCCACTGTTGATACACACATGTTTTTTTTTACATCAATACTACACATTCCTTTGTCTCATGCCCTCTTGTACACTTCTCACATCTCAGAATCTCCCTCCTACACACTGCTGCAACATAACCTTAATCTTGGCATCTTAAACACCTTAGTGGGTTCAGCACAAAAGCTCTCACGGGATAACTGATATATGCTAAAATGACGTTGTCAGGTAAAGACGGATTCAAACCTCAAAAGGACAGACCGTGTCTTTCTCTGTTTCACCATGCTCCCCACCGGGTCTACGTCATACCAAACGGCGGGCATCATAGACACAGGTAATCTTTCAATCTTTCATTCCACCTCAACACCCAATAATCATTCCTTTCAAAGGCGCCCTGCTCCAGAGAGCAAAGCAAGTCACATATCTTGTACACTTAGAGCTACCTTCACCTATTTAACAGTACCCAAACTATTTTCTACCCAGCCTGAGACTAAATATGGGTCAGCCAAAAGGCAGGACCAATTTTCTCCAAAAATGTAACTCCCACTGGGCTAGAATCATCGTTTGCATGACCACCAGGGCGAGGCTCAGACTCAGAAGTCTTCACCACACCTGCAACCACAGGTGGTCATCCATCCATGCAACCATCATCACTCTCATCAGGTTCAATTTCTAAGCCATCAGAGACAGCAGAGTACGGTTTGTACTTGGCACCGTTCTTCCTCACCACTGTTATACAGTGCCTTCATCCGCTGTAATGCACAGATGGCCTTTCTCCAACACCCAACTTCTGTCCCTTAGCCCAATTTACTAGTCTGGCTATCTCTGGCCTCTCCATGATATGCAAAACCTTGCATCTGAGAGCATAGTCCTCCGGGGCTGACACTTGAGTCGTTCAAAAGAACGAATCATTCTCGACCTGCACATTAGTGCACAATGAATTAACTTTTCAATTAACACAATAACGCCTATGGAATTCTAACAATATACAGTTGAAGTCGGAAGTTTACATAAACCTTAGCCAAATACATTTAAACTCAGTATTTCACAATTCCTGACATTTAATCCTAGTAAAAAGTCCCTGTCTTAGGTCAGTTAGGATCACCACTTTATTTTAAGAATGTGAAATGTCAGAATAATAGTAAGAGAGAATGATTTATTTCAGCTTTTATTTCTTCATCACATTCCCAGTGGGTCAGACGTTTACATACACTCAATTAGTATTTGGTAGCATTGCCTTTAAATTGTTTAACTTGGGTAAAATGTTTCAGGTAACCTTGAATTTTGGCCCATTCCTCCTGACAGAGCTGGTGTAACTGAGTCAGGTTTGTAGGCCTCCTTGCTAGCACATGCTATTTCAGTTCTGCACACAAATTTGCTATAGGATTGAGGTCAGTGCTTTGTCATGGCCACTCCAATACCTTGACTTTGTTGTCCTTAAGCCATTTTGCCACAACTTTGGAAGTATGCTTGTTGTCATTGTCCATTTGCGACCAAGCTTCAACTTCCTGACTGATGTCTTGAGATATTACTTCAATATATCCACATAATTTTCCATTCTCATAATGCCATCTATTTTGTGAAGTGCACCAGTCCCTCGTGCAGCAAAGCACCCCCACAACATGATGCTGTCACTCCCGTGCTTCATGGTTGGGATGGTGTTCTTCGGCTTACAAGCCTCCCCTTTTTCCTCCAAACATAACAATGGTCATTAAGGCCAAACAGTTCTATTTTTGTTTCATCAGACCAGAGGACATTTCTCCAAAAATAACGATCTTTGTCCCCATGTGCAGTTGCAAACCGTAGTCTGGCTTTTTTATGGCGGTTTTGGAGCAGTGGCTTCTTCCTTGCTGAGCGGCCTTTCAGGTTATGTCGATTTAGGACTCTTTTTACTGTGGGTATAGATACTTTTGTACCTGTTTCCTCCATCTTCACAAAGTCCTTTGCTGTTGTTCTGGGATTGATTTGCACTTTTCGCACCAAAGTACATTCATCTCTAGGAGACAGAACGCCTCTCCTTCCTGAGTGGTATGATGGCTGCGTGGTCCCATGGTGTTTATACTTGCATACTATTGTTTGTACACATGAACGTGGTACCTTCAGGTGTTTGGAAATTGCTCACGAGCATGAAGATTTGATACAGAGTGATTAGCAAAGCATATACAGATAAGGCATATTGATTCAATATTTTAAAATATTTAAAAATATAATAATCTTAATTTTAACATTAACAATTTGTGCAGTAGGATCATAGTTTGAGAGCATCATTTAATAAAATGTCTTCAACATGAAGGTCACAGATCAGACCTGTGGAGAAAGAACTTGTATAAACAAAGTACTATTTCAACTCCTCTCTCAGATATTACATAATCTGTAGAAGAAATGTTACTTCCTCTCTCCATCTCTCTCACTCCCCCCTTATCAGGACAACATCACTGTCAGAGAGACCTCTGATTGGCATATATGTATATCAGGATGGTCAGCATCACCAAACTTTCCATTAGAGAGGTATGGGTACATTCTCTCAGTAAACGTGTATTTGTAGATGTGTGTTATGTCTTTCAGGTCGTAGAAAGACACCTCCCTCTTGTCATAGTCCAGCTGCACACTGGTCCTCTGGGGTTCCCTCTTCAGTGTGAGACTTATCGCCTGCACTATATTTACCTCTCCTCAAATATATGGATTAGTATCTATACACCGTGGTTGCAAATATTTCCTTCTTCCTGTTGATTGACTCCACACCTATATACCAGTGAGAGTGGTCCCCTACCTCAATCTCCCAGCTGTCTTTTCTTGACCTGAACCCTTCAGAGCCCAGAACATTGGCGTAAATGTTGTTCCTCTCTGGGTTGTCAGGGAGCTGCTGCCTTTTTTCTAAATGTCTCACAGTGGTCAGATCATCAGACGGAGAGAGCCTACATTCAGCAGTATTGGAGTCCAGAATCACAAGAGTGTACTTGACAATCCTTCGTATCTTCTTCCAGACTATGAACTGCAGATTTCCCAGGTGTTTGACCACATCTACCAGTGCTCCTGAGACCAGCTGTGGATCTGGCAGTGTGAACTGGGCTCTGGAGCTTGTCTGGGTGTGTTTGTAGCTTGGGAGATGACACATTCTGTTTCCGCAGGTTCTGTTTCCCAGCAGGGATGATTTCTGTAAGAGAGGTGATCTGGTCCTGAATGTTCTTTCTCTCTGGCGATCATCTTACCCTTCTCCTTCTCTTCCTCCCTCCGTGCAGTCAGTCTGGCCTCCTCTTCCTCTCTCAGGAACTGGTGAAGCTTCTCAAGCTCCCCCTGATCTGCCTCTCTGTCGCTCCCAGCTGCTCCCTGGAGCATTACATGTCTCCTTAAGTCTTCACATTTGGTCTACTTGTCCTGCAGTGACTAAAACAGATGTTAGTTTTTCCTTCAGGTCTTGCTGTAAGGGTATGAATGTGTGTCCATGGTCATCAGGAGATTCACATTTGTGACCCACAGCTCTCTGCTTAACCTTACATAACCACTTTGGTTCATCTGTATGTTTACTACAAATTGTCTCTCTGTCATCCTTTGGATAACTATCATTTCTCCCTTCCCTGGACCCTCCTGCGTTCTATATCCCTGCATATTTGTCAGCCAGCTCCTTTAATGAAAAATGAATTGCAGCATCCTTAGAAGATTTCCTCTTACAGACAAGACAGTTCTTGTTTTTGGTCTGATCCCAGTATTTGTCCAGGCAGCTGGAACATAAGCTGTGGTGGCAGTCCAGAGAAACAGCTGATATCTCAAAGTGCTGTACAGAAACCCAGCCTAAAACCCCAAACAGCAAACAATGCAGGCGTAGAAGCACGGTGGCTAGGAAAAACTCCCTAGAAAGGCCAAAACCTAGGAAGAAACCTAGAGAGGAACCAGGCTATGTGGGGTGGCCAGTCCTCTTCTGGCTGTGCCGGGTGGAGATTATAACAGAACATGGCCAAGATGTTCAAATGTTCATAAATTACCAGCATGGTCGAATAATAATAAGGCAGAACAGTTGAAACTGGAGCAGCAGCACGGTCAGGTGGACTGGGGACAGCAAGGAGTCATCATGTCAGGTAGTCCTGGGGCATGGTCCTAGGGCTCAGGTCCTCCGAGAGAGAGAAAGAAAGAGAGAAGGAGAGAATTAGAGAACGCACACTTAGATTCACACAGGACACCGAATAGGACAGGAGAAGTACTCCAGATATAACAAACTGACCCTAGCCCCCCGACACATAAACTACTGCAGCATAAATACTGGAGGCTGAGACAGGAGGGGTCAGGAGACACTGTGGCCCCATCCGAGGATAGCCCCAGACATGGCCAAACAGGAAGGATATAACCCCACCCACTTTGCCAAAGCACAGCCCCCACACCACTAGAGGGATATCTTCAACCACCAACTTACCATCCTGAGACAAGGCTGAGTATATAGCCCACAAAGAACACACTAAAACCAAATAAAAGACCCCACACTTCTAAATCAAACAGAATATTAACCACTAACAAATATTAATTAATAGGTGGGTTGTTTGTGGGTGCTGATGTGTGTGTAGCAAAAATCGTAGGGTAAACACAAACAGCATAGCAAGGCCTAAGCTTAATTTGGGAGTTTCCTTAACTGCTGAAATCAGGGCACTTTTAACTGCTCTCCTAAGGAAGCGTTTCAAAGGGATAGATATAGAATATTTGATAAACATTCAAAAAAAACTTGGTAGCAGACATTCCATCAGAAAGAAAATAAACATGTACTTAGTTTTCCGCCCTAAAAACTCTTAATCATTTATCGAGTTTACTGCATCTTGGGCAGGAAGTCTCGATAAACCCATGCGTATACAGAATTATACTTCAGACACATTTATACTTCAGACACATCAGATGATAGAGTGTCCCATAAAGCTGAATTGGGCACCTTCTAAGGTAAACAAACTTTCTTGTAATCGTAATCTTTCGCAGTTGCATTGACATGTAATTCTGTACAAACTGTCCCTAATTTCCCCACTGCGTCGGTCACAGCCTGTTTGAGTTCAGTGTGTACTGGCGGCTATCTATTGTTCCACAGAAAGGTTATCTCTAACCCAAACAACAGATGACTTAACCACGAGAGCAGTGGACCAGGCCTTGAAGAGTTAGCAGCATCTAATTTAATATCAGTCCCAATGCTCAATTCGTCTGTCTTACTCCTTCAAATTACTAAGATTATTGCCTTATTGGATTGCTATCTGAAAGCCAATTACCATTCACTTTGTTACTTTCAATAGTCTCCATAATCTCTTTACTTCTACTAAAACCGCCTCTTTCCAGTAAAACAAAAAATAATCTCAATCACTACTCCTAATTCACACGGATCACACTCAAACAATGTTCTGCTTTTCCCCCTATTGCAAAGTTTAAAACAAACATGATAACTTTCTCCATATTGGAAGGCATTGTTTTCATTTTAGTATACCTTCAAAAAGTTACTCTATATATATCTTTTTTTACCAATCTCTGTCGGATATTCACTTTCTGCTTCAATATTTATTAAATGTCTATTATTTTAAGATTCCTATGTAATGCTTTGGAGGGATCAATATGTATTAACTGGGTTGGCACTTTATCAGTCCCCAGTAGATGTCATGCTCTGTCCATAATAAGTCACTACCTAACACTTTAAACAATTGAGTAGGTGAAGACAGAAAATCATTGGTTCTATTTAACAGGATACGGGCTTATTTAAAAATGTCGTACCAGGGTGGAGGAAATCACATAAGCATGTATAGTTTTATTGGTTAGTGGTAAATCAAGTCCCGTTCAATGCTTTAACCTCATCTTCATCAAAGGATCCATAAAGGGACCACTCTGAACAGAATACCTTTTTACACCACTTACGAACATCTGCATGTGGTCTGTGCAAGCTGTATATATGTATTTTGTCTATTCTTACTTCATCAGATCATCATCGTAATAACCCATTATACAAATATTCTGTTACTTTATCTCTAGTAACCCATTATGCATTTGTATACATTTAGAAATGTATACATCTTTAGGTTTTCACCTCCACACTACAGCAACAATCACAGCGCAGCAGCCCGAGAGGTACAAATATCTTTCAATGGCTTCTCCTGTCAGTGCTCACTACCTATAGATCTAAAAAACTCAGCCCACACAGAACTGGTTGGGGTATCCATTCTTTCACGCACTCAGTAATCCTCTTTCATACTGGAGCTAGTCCCCTGATAAGCTTTCATTCACTCTGTACAGTCAGCTTAATATCCACATTTCAATCTCTTTAAACATTCAAATTTCAATCAATCATTTTATTATCCAAATTCCAAGGAGCTAATCACCCAAATGTCAATCAATCAGCTTATTTTCCAAATTCAATACACAACTTTCACATCCACATCCACTTAGTACTATTCCCAAACACACTCGGTAATCTCCCTTATTACCAGTTTTTATTTTTTTTTTTTTTATTTCACCTTTATTTAACCAGGTAGGCTAGTTGAGAACAAGTTCTCATTTGCAACTGCGACCTGGCCAAGATAAAGCATAGCAGTGTGAACAGACAACACAGAGTTACACATGGAGTAAACAATTAGCAAGTCAATAACACAGTAGAAAAAAATGGGCAGTCTATATACAATGTGTGCAAAAGGCATGAGGAGGTAGACGAATAATACAATTTTGCAGATTAACACTGGAGTGATAAATGATCAGATGGGCATGTACAGGTAGAGATATTGGTGTGCAAAAGAGCAGAAAAGTAAATAAATAAAAACAGTATAAAAACAGTATGGGAATGAGGTAGGTGAAAAAGGGTGAGCTATTTACCTATAGACTATGTACAGCTGCAGCGATCGGTTAGCTGCTCGGATAGCTGATGTTTGAAGTTGGTGAGGGAGATAAAAGTCTCCAACTTCAGCGATTTTTGCAATTCGTTCCAGTCACAGGCAGCAGAGTACTGGAACGAAAGGGGGCCAAATGAGGTGTTGGCTTTAGGGATGATCAGTGAGATACACCTGCTGGAGCGCGTGCTACGGATGGGTGTTGCCATCGTGACCAGTGAACTGAGATAAGGCGGAGCTTTACCTAGCATGGACTTGTAAATGACCTGGAGCCAGTGGGTCTGGCGACGAATATGTAGTGAGGGCCAGCCGACTAGAGCATACAAGTCGCAGTGGTGGGTGGTATAAGGTGCTTTAGTGACAAAACGGATGGCACTGTGATAGACTGCATCCAGTTTGCTGAGTAGAGTGTTGGAAGCCATTTTGTAGATGACATCGCCGAAGTCGAGGATCGGTAGGATAGTCAGTTTTACTAGGGTAAGCTTGGCAGCGTGAGTGAAGGAGGCTTTGTTGCGGAATAGAAAGCCGACTCTGGATTTGATTTTTGATTGGAGATGTTTGATGTGAGTCTGGAAGGAGAGTTTGCAGTCTAGCCAGACACCTAGGTACTTATAGATGTCCACATATTCAAGGTTGGAACCATCCAGGGTGGTGATGCTAGTCGGGCATGCGGGTGCAGGCAGCGATCGGTTGAAAAGCATGCATTTGGTTTTACTCGCGTTTAAGAGCAGTTGGAGGCCACGGAAGGAGTGCTGTATGGCATTGAAGCTCGTTTGGAGGTTTGATAGCACAGTGTCCAATGACGGGCCGAAAGTATATAGAATGGTGTCGTCTGCGTAGAGGTGGATCAGGGAATCGCCCGCAGCAAGAGCAACATCATTGATATATACAGAGAAAAGAGTCGGCCCGAGAATTGAACCCTGTGGCACCCCCATAGAGACTGCCAGAGGACTGGACAGCATGCCCTCTGATTTGACACACTGAACTCTGTCTGCAAAGTAATTGGTGAACCAGGCAAGGCAGTCATCCGAAAAACTGAGGCTGTTGAATCTGCCGATAAGAATTTGGTGATTGACAGAGTCGAAAGCCTTGGCGAGGTCGATGAAGACGGCTGCACAGTACTGTCTTATATCGATGGCGGTTATGATATCATTTAGTACCTTGAGTGTGGCTGAGGTGCACCCGTGACCGGCTCGGAAAACCAGATTGCACAGCGGAGAAGGTACGGTGGGATTCGAGATGGTCAGTGACCTGTTTGTTGACTTGGCTTTCGAAGACCTTAGATAGGCAGGGCAGGATGGATATAGGTCTATAGCAGTTTGGGTCCAGGGTGTCTCCCCCTTTGAAGAGGGGGATGACTGCGGCAGCTTTCCAATCCTTGGGGATCTCAGACGATATGAAAGAGAGGTTGAACAGGCTGGTAATAGGGGTTGCGACAATGGCGGCAGATAGTTTCAGAAATAGCGGGTCCAGATTGTCAAGCCCAGCTGATTTGTACGGGTCCAGGTTTTGCAGCTCTTTCAGAACATCTGCTATCTGGATTTGGGTAAAGGAGAACCTGGAGAGGCTTGGGTGAGGAACTACGGGGGGGCGGAGCTGTTGGCCGAGGTTGGAGTAGCCAGGCGGAAGGCATGGCCAGCCGTTGAGAAGTGCTTATTGAAGTTTTCGATAATCATGGATTTATCGGTGGAGACCGTGTTTCCTAGCCTCAGTGCAGTGGGCAGCTGGGAGGAGGTGCTCTTGTTCTCCATGGACTTCACAGTGTCCCAGAACTTTTTGGAGTTGGAGCTACAGGATGCAAACTTTTGCCTGAAGAAGCTGGCCTTAGCTTTCCTGACTGACTGCGTGTATTGGTTCCTGACTTCCCTGAACAGTTGCATATCACGGGGCTATTTGATGCTATTGCAGTCCGCCACAGGATGTTTTTGTGCTGGTCGAGGGCAGTCAGGTCTGGAGTGAACCAAGGGCTGTATCTGTTCTTGGTTCTGCATTTTTGAACGGAGCATGCTTATCCAAAATGGTGTGCATCTTCAACAATTCTCTGTCATTACCTCCTACGCACCATATGCATCTTCACTATACATATAAAATAGCACAGTGTGCACTTTATGCTATTCTCTACCAGTGGCTGCAGACCATGTAGACATTTTTCTTATACAGTGCCTTGCGAAAGTATTCGGCCCCCTTGAACTTTGCGACCTTTTGCCACATTTCAGGCTTCAAACATAAAGATATAAAACTGTATTTTTTTGTGAAGAATCAACAACAAGTGGGACACAATCATGAAGTGGAACAACATTTATTGGATATTTCAAACTTTTTTAACAAATCAAAAACTGAAAAATTGGGCGTGCAAAATTATTCAGCCCCTTTACTTTCAGTGCAGCAAACTCTCTCCAGAAGTTCAGTGAGGATCTCTGAATGATCCAATGTTGACCTAAATGACTAATGATGATAAATACAATCCACCTGTGTGTAATCAAGTCTCCGTATAAATGCACCTGCACTGTGAGTGTCTCAGAGGTCCGTTAAAAGCGCAGAGAGCATCATGAAGAACAAGGAACACACCAGGCAGGTCCGAGATACTGTTGTGAAGAAGTTTAAAGCCGGATGTGGATACAAAAAGATTTCCCAAGCTTTAAACATCCCAAGGAGCACTGTGCAAGCGATAATATTGAAATGGAAGGAGTATCAGACCACTGCAAATCTACCAAGACCTGGCCGTCCCTCTAAACTTTCAGCTCATACAAGGAGAAGACTGATCAGAGATGCAGCCAAGAGGCCCATGATCACTCTGGATGAACTGCATAGATCTACAGCTGAGGTGGGAGACTCTGTCCATAGGACAACAATCAGTCGTATATTGCACAAATCTGGCCTTTATGGAAGAGTGGCAAGAACAAAGCTATTTCTTAAAGATATCCATAAAAAGTGTTGTTTAAAGTTGAATGAAACCAAAAGTCAGATGAAACCAAAATTGAACTTTTTGGCAACAATGCAAAACGTTATGTTTGGCGTAAAAGCAACACAGCTCATCACCCTGAACACACCATCCCCACTGGCAAACATGGTGGTGGCAGCATCATGGTTTGGGTCTGCTTTTCTTCAGCAGGGATAGGGAAGATGGTTAAAATTGATGGGAAGATGGATGGAGCCAAATACAGGACCATTCTGGAAGAAATCCTGATGGAGTCTGCAAAAGACCTGAGACTGGGACGGAGATTTGTCTTCCAACAAGACAATGATCCAAAACATAAAGCAAAATCTACAATGGAATGGTTCAAAAATAAACATATCCAGGTGTTAGAATGGCCAAGTCAAAGTCCAGACCTGAATCCAATCGAGAATCTGTGGAAAGAACTGAAAACTGCTGTTCACAAATGCTCTCCATCCAACCTCACTGAGCTCGAGCTGTTTTGCAAGGAGGAATGGGGAAAAAATTCAGTCTTTCGATGTACAAAACTGATAGAGACATACCCCAAGCGACTTACAGCTGTAATCACAGCAAAGGTGGCGCTACAAAGTATTAACTTAAGGGGCTGAATAATTTTGTATGCCCAAGTTTGAAATATCCAATAAATGTCGTTCCACTTCATGATTGTGTCCCACTTGTTGTTGATTCTTCACAAAAAAATACAGTTTTATATCTTTATGTTTGAAGCCTGAAATGTGGCAAAAGGTCGCAAAGTTCAAGGGGGCCGAATACTTTCGCAAGGCACTGTAAATACCTACAGACAGCTGTCGTGGCATGGTACCATTACTTGTCCTCGCTCTAGTCTTCTCTCTAAGACTAACTCTAGCCCTCTTCATTTCATATGTATCTTCAACGGTTCCTCTATAGTCTCTACAGTCGCCATAGTCTTTACAGTATCCATGATCCCTGAACATTTGTCGTCCCTAAGCATCCATAGTCCCAATAGCATCCATAGTCCCTATAGTTATAGCAATCTATGGTCCCTACAGCATCTATAGTCCCTCAGCATCATAGTATCAATAGTTTATATAGTCATAAACGCTATGGTTTCTATAGGCTCTTTAGTCTTGCCGCTTCCCGTACATGTAAATAACTCCCCGTATTCAAAAACACCTTGTGTTATTTTGTAGGCTAGTGGAACCCTCCTTCTACATCTTTATGTTAAATTTGATTGGTTTTATATTTTTATTTTATTTTATACAGATTCATTTAAATTTTTGTGGTTGATGTGTATCCTCCTGGTCAGCTCCTGGTCAGCTCACAGTAAGGGTTTGGTCTGGGCGGGTCCTCGTCCTCTTTTGGTCAGACGGGAATTCCCCTCACGCTTCACAAAATGCTCCACCGGTTTTCCTCGCAGACCCCCACTGGAAAGCTCTGTAGGCTGAATCAATCATGCTGTTCGTGATGCCAAATTGTTGTGGACATTCTTACACAGGGACACTCAAAGTCAAAGTTAAATTAATCATTATTTATTTGTCAGTGTGCTGGAGAGGTTCTAACCAACTCAATTTACCATAGTACACATGCCAATCAGGAGCTCTTCCTGGGAAGTCTCAGCGGTTGTCTTATATACGGCTATAAACAGACAAGTTATATTTGCATGATTTAGCATAATTAATTAATCATTACCATTTTGTTTAATTCATGTGACCTACCAATACTGGTTCATAACATGTGATAGATCAATACCTCATGAGGCTTCTTTTCTCTCAGCTGAAACCTTGAAACTGAGACATTTTTCATTTCAAACTGAGACCTCTTTCTTTTCTTCTGAAAACAAGGTCTGGGCATACTGCCAAGTTGCAGCTACTGATAGTGAGGATTTGTTCAGTCAGCATTCTTGCATGAACACGGAAATGGGTTTATAGAACAGCACATGAATAGAACACAGACATTTGTTATAAGAAAGCACTAACATAAAAATGTCCATTACAATACATTTATAAAAAATGTAAAGTTGAATGGCTTGAGTCAATAAACATTCAACTATTTTAAGTAAATAAATAAGTTCAGGATGAAACATGTGCAACAAGTCACATAATAAGTTGCATGGACTCCCTCAGTGTGCAATAATAGTGTTCACCATGATTTTTAAATGATTACCTCATCTATATACCCCACACATACAATTATCTGCAAGGTCCTACAGTCGAGCAGTGAAATTCAAGCACAGATTCATCCACAAAAACCAGGGAGGTTTTCCAATGGTTCGCAAAGAAGGGCACCTATTGGTAGATGGGTAAATAGCAGACATTGAATATCCCTTTGAACATGGTGCAGTTATTAATTACACTTTGGATGGTGTATCCCAGTCATTACAAATACATAAACAGGCACCCTTTCTAACTCAGCTGCCCGGAGGGGAAGGAAACAGCTCAGTAATTTCATCATGAGTCTAATGGGGATTTATAACAGTTACAGAGGTTAAATGGCTGCAATGGGAGATAACTGAGGATGGGTCAACAACACTGTAGTTACTCCATACTAGTAACATAAATGACAGAGTAAAAAAAAGGAAGCCTGTACAGAATATAAATATTCCTAAACATGCATCCTGTTTGCAATAAGGCACTAAAGTAATACTGCCAACACAAAAATCCAAAACATCATTGATGACACTGAGTGGCCTAGTTAAAGTTTTGACTTAAATCGGATTGAAAATCTATGGCAAGACATGAAAATGGCTGTCTAGCAATAATCAACAACAAACGTGACAGAGCTTGAAGAGTTTTTTAAAGAATAAATGGGCAAATATTGTACAATCCAGGTGTGCAAAGCTCTTAAATACTTACCCAGAAAGACTCACAGCTGTAATCGATGGCAAAGGTGATTTTACATACAGGACGTTATGCACACTAGAGCTGTCACTTTATTTTCAAAAGTCAAATTTCTTCAACGAATCTACCTCTGTTACAGAAAGTTCAAAGATTAAACATTTGATTAACACACGAGCCATGTCCTGCAGTCAAATGACCTAGTGGCCTTGTGCTGGACATTTGTAATGTTTGTTATTTTCTAATAACACATTTCTGTATTCCATTCATGTGCTTTTCTAATAACCATTACCTGTGTTCCTGCAAGTGACTGACTGAACGAATCCCCACTATCAGTAGCTGCAATTTTGCAGTATGCCCAGAACTTTGTTTTGAGAACAAAATATATCTCAGTTTCAAGGTCTCAGCTTAGAGAAAAAGCCTTGTGAGGTATCGGTCTGTCACATGATATGAAACAGTATTGATCGGTCACATGAATGAAACAAAATGGGTGTGATTAATTAATTATGTTAAATCATGTAAATATAAGTTGTCTGTGTATAGCTGTATTGTCACACCCTGACTTTAGATATCCTTATTATTCTCTATGTTTGGTTAGGTCAGGGTGTGACTCGGGTGGGAAATTCTATGTTTTCTGTTTCTTTGTTTTTGGCCGAGTGTGGTTCCCAATCAGGCAGCTATCTATCATTGTCTCTTACTGGGGATCATACTTAGGCAGCCCTTTTTCCCACCATTAGGTTGTGGGATCTTGTTTTCTGTTTAGTTACTGTTGCCTGACAGAACTCTTCGTTTTCAATTTTGTTATTTTGTTTTAGTGTTTTTTACATTCAAATCATGAACACCTTCCACGCTGCGCCTTGGTCTACTTTTTCTACCACCAACGAGAGCCGTTACATGTATATAAGACAACCTCTGGGACTGCCCCAGCAGAGCTCCTGACAGACAGACGTTCACAATAGTGCATCAAGTTTGTTGGAAGCTCTCCAGCGCGCTGACAATAAACAATTAATAATTTAAGATTGACTTTGAGTGTCCCTGTGTAATAATTTCCACAACAGCCTGATGGGTGGAATGTTAATCATATTTTTCACAATTGATTAACATTGTTTAAAAAACCCACAGAATATCCAGTGTTTCTATATCAAACAATTTTGTTATATTTCAGTGTTTTGTGATGTGTTTATAAAGTGCAATATTGGAATGCAAACTCAAAATGGAATACATTTCAACTCTATATCTGACATGGTACATGTGTCTTCTTTTTTTAAGCCAATAATCATGTGTGTGAGGTGTATACTTTTGTTTCAAAGTAGATTTGTTTAAGATGACCAAGAAACACCCTGATTTAGCCCACTGCAGTATAAGGTTAAATGGGAACACCGGTCATTTTCTCCAAATTCATATTGTTCTCGGGGTACAATGACTTTGTAGAAGAAAGATGGATACTTTCCACTGCTCAATTACCTTCCTGTATCTGCAAGTTAAGCTTTTGCAGCCTCCTTATCTCCAAGTCCTTATTTTAGACTCTAGCTACATGCACTGAACAAAAATATACATACAACATGTAAAGTGTTGGTCCCATGTTTCATAAAAGAACCCAGAAATGTTGCATTCACACAAAAATCGTATTTCTCAAAAATGTTATGCACAAATGGGTTTACATCCCTGTTAGTGAGCATTTCTCTTTTACCAAGATAATTCAGTCTTCTGACAAGTGTGGCATATTAAGAAGCTGATTAAACAGCATGGTTATTACACAGCTGCACCTTGTGCTGGGGACAATAAAAGTCTACTTTAAAAAATGTACAGTTTTGTCACACAACACAATGCCATAGACGATACATGTTGAAGGAGTGTGCAATTGGATGTTCATTTCAATACCATAAGCCGCCTCCAACGTCCTTTTAGAGAATTTGGCAATATGTCCAACCAGCCTCGCAACTGCAGACAATGTGTATGGCATCGTGTGGATGATGTCAACCTTGTAAACAGAGTGCCCCAATGTGGCGGTGGGGTTATGGTAATACCAGGCATAAGCTATGGACAAATGCATTTTATTGATGGCAATTTGAATGCACAGAGATACTGTGATGAGATCCTGAGGCCCATTGTTGTGCCATTCATCTGCTGCCATCACCTCGTGTTTCAGCATAATAATGCACGGCCCCATGTCGCAAGGATCTGTACACAATTCCTGGAAGCTGAAAATGTCCCAGTTCTTCAATGGCCTGCATAATCACCAGACATGTCACCCATTGAGCAAGTTTGGGATGCTCTGGATTGACATGTACGACAGCATGTTCCAGGTCCTTCCAATATCCAGGAACTTTGCACAGCCATTGAAGAGGAGTGGGCAACATTCCACAGGCCACAATCAGTAGCTCTTTGCGAAGGAGATGTGTCGAGCTGCATGAGGAAAATCATGGTCACACCAGATACTGCCTGGTTTCTTGGTCCACACATTTCAAACAATTTAAATTAGTCACCCGAAGTATTGTCATTATACCCTGATGAAGACAGCTTGTCTGTTGGTTATAAAAAATATTGCGTCTGAGCTCCAAGAGTGTGAGGATCTCCTTTTCTTATTCAAGTGTTCTGCTCCGCTAGCCAGCACCTTTCCTAAACAGGTGTGTGTTTCTTTCGCATCCAGATTTTCCATCCAATTGGTGACACATTTTCAAGAGAATATTTTAAAATCAGCATAAATAAATTATGCGCATTTCCCCATCAGTGGTGTGTTTCCACCAAAAGGAGTTGTGGATAAAAACTAGTGCATGCGATGTAGCGCACACAAACAAGGCAGGATTAAGAAATCACAGGCCCTGGGGACTTTTGTTTTATCTCGCTCAAATGTTGTGCACAAGTTTGTGAGCATTTCCCCTTTGCCAAGATAATCCATCCACCTGACAGGTGTGGCATATCAAGAAGCTGATTAAACGGCATGATCATTAGAGTAACTAGCCCCCTGGGGTAACTGTACTCCCCACCCCCATAATTCACATTAAGACCACAAGATGTCACAATTCTTTCCCCAAGACTTTCCCTGGCTGCCACTGCTCTCGCTCAACAAAAAAATGTTCTGTGTCATCACAACTTTTGGAAATATTTCAACAAAACGATTTTGTGGTAAGTTGATCTTGAAATTTGGAAAAAGTTGTAGATATATCGCAATGAAGTTAGATCTATGACTGTTTTTACATAGATATATGCACAAGTAGGAAAGCCTTGAGATAAATAATCCACTTGTTTATTTGTGAAAAATGTAGATACTTTTTGAGTGAAGTAGTAATATGTTGGATGATTGTGTTAGGGGAAACTAACACCCCCCATTAAGGGGGAACTAACCCCTGTTACTTTATAGTACTTTATACTTTATAGCCTTTTGCTATTGCTATTAAATGTTATATTCCAATGTTATTTAATGTTATATTCCATTCCAGTGTTATATTCCAATATTTGTATTTATTTATTAAACACCCCCCCCCCCCACACACCCCCATAATTCATTAAAATAATGAAAATAAGACTTTAAATATTACTCACTAAAGAATTTCTAAATAGAATGATACAATTAATTTTAAAATATGCCATAACCTTCTACCGGGGTAAATGGCACCTCCGCAGGCCAGATAACCCATGGAAGGGGGGAGTATTCAATTGGCATGCTGACTGCAGGGATATCCAAAAGAGCTGTTCCAGAGAATGTTATGTTAATATCTCTACCAAAAGCCGCCTCTAACGTAGTTTTAGAGAATTTGGTAGTACATCCAACCGGCCTCACAACCGCAGACCTCGTGTCACCATGCCAGCCTAGGACCTCCACATCCCGCTTCTTTAGCTGGGGGATCATCTGAGGAGGGGGAGAGGGGATTCTGATGAGTATTTCTGTATGTAATAAAGCCCTTTTGTGGGGAAAAATGAATTCTGATTGGGTCTGACACCTCAGTGGGTGGGTCTGACTCCCCAGTGTGTGGGCCTAGCAGATGTTAATGCGAGTGAAGCGAAATGCATGTGCTTCTAGTTCCGACAATGCAGTAATAACCAACAAGTAATCTAACTAACAATTCCAAAACTACTGTCTTATACACAGTGTAAGGGGATAAAGAATATGTACATAAAGATATATGAATGAGTGACGGTACAGAGCAGCATAGGCAAGATACAGTAGATGGTATCGAGTACAGTATATACATATGAGATGAGTATGTAAACAAAGTGGCATAGTTAGTGGCTAGTGATACATGTATTACATAAGGATGCAGTAGATTATATAGAATACAGTATATACGTATACATATGAGATGAATAATGTAGGGTATGTAAACATTATATTAGGTAGCATTGTTTAAAGTGATATATTTTACATCATTTCCCATCAATTCCCATTATTAAAGTGGCTGGAGTTGAGTCAGTGTGTTGGCAGCAGCCACTCAATGTTAGTGGTGGCTGTTTAACAGTCTGATGGCCTTGAGATAGAAGCTGTTTTTCAGTCTCTCGGTCCCAGCTTTGATGCACCTGTACTGTCCTCGCCTTCTGGATGATAGCGGGGTGAACAGGCAGTGGCTCGGGTGGTTGTTGTCCTTGATGATCTTTATGGCGGTGGTGGTGTAGGTGTCCTGGAGGGCAGGTAGTTTGCCCCCGGTGATGCGTTGTGCAAACCTCACTACCCTCTGGAGAGCCTTACGGTTGTGGGCGGAGCAGTTGCCGTACCAGGCGGTGATACAGCCCGCCAGGATGCTCTCGATTGTGCATCTGTAGAAGTTTGTGAGTGCTTTTGGTGACAAGCCGAATTTCTTCAGCCTCCTGAGGTTGAAGAGGCGCTGCTGCTCCTTCTTCACGATGCGGTCTGTGTGAGTGGACCAATTCAGTTTGTCTGTGATGTGTATGCCGAGGAACTTAAAACTTACTACCCTCTCCACTACTGTTCCATCGATGTGGATAGTGGGGTGTTCCCTCAAGTCCACAATCATCTCCTTAGTTTTGTTGACGTTGAGTGTGAGGTTATTTTCCTGACACCACACTCCGAGGGCCCTCACCTCCTCCCTGTAGGCCATCTCGTCGTTGTTGGTAATCAAGCCTACCACTGTTGTGTCGTCCGCAAACTTGATGATTGAGTTGGAGGCGTGCGTGGCCACGCAGTCGTGGGTGAACAGGGAGTACAGGAGAGGGCTCAGAACGCACCCTTGTGGGGCCCCAGTGTTGAGGATCAGCGGGGTGGATATGTTGTTGCCTACCCTCACCACCTGGGGGCGGCCCGTCGGGAAGTCCAGTACCCAGTTGCACAGGGCGGGGTCGAGACCCAGGGTCTCGAGCTTGATGACGAGCTTTGTAGGGTACTATGGTGTTGAATGCCGAGCTGTAGTCGATGAATAGCATTCTCACATATTCCTTTTGTCCAGATGGGTTAGGGCAGTGTGCAGTGTGGTTGAGATTGCATCGCCTGTGGACTTATTTGGGCGGTAAGCAAATTGGAGTGGGTCTAGGGTGTCAGGTAGGGTGGAGGTGATATGGTCCTTGACTAGTCTCTCAAAGCACTTCATGATGACGGAAGTGAGTGCTACGGGGCGGTAGTCGTTTAGCTAAGTTACCTTAGCTTTCTTGGGAACAGGAAGCATGTGTGAACAGCAGACTGGTATAGGGATTGATTGAATATGTCCGTAAACACACCGGCCAGCTGGTCTGCGCATGCTCTGAGGGCGCGGCTGGGGATGCCGTCTGAGCCTGCAGCCTTGCGAGGGTTAACACGTTTAAATGTTTTACTCACCTCGGCTGCAGTGAAGGAGAGTCTGCATGTTTTCGTTGCAGGCCGTGTCAGTGGCACTGTATTGTCCTCAAAGCGGGCAAAAAAGTTATTTAGTCTGCCTGGGAGCAAGACATCCTGGTCCGTGACTGGGCTGGTTTTCTTCTTGTAGTCCGTGATTGACTGTAGACCCTGCCACATACCTCTTGTGTCTGAGCCGTTGAATTGAGATTCCACTTTGTCTCTGTACTGACGCTTAGCTTGTTTGATAGCCTTGCGGAGGGAATAGCTACACTGTTTGTATTCGGTCATGTTACCAGTCACCTTGCCCTGATTAAAAGCAGTGGTTCGCGCTTTCAGTTTCACGCGAATGCTGCCATCAATCCACGGTTTCTGGTTAGGGAGTGTTTTAATTGTTGCTATGGGAACGACATCTTCAACGCACGTTCTAATGAACTCGCACACCGAATCAGCGTATTCGTCAATGTTGTTATCTGACGTAATACGAAACATATCCCAGTCCACGTGATGGAAGCAGTCTTGGAGTGTGGAATCAGCTTGGCCGGACCAGCGTTGGACAGACCTCAGCGTGGGAGCTTCTTGTTTTAGTTTCTGTCTGTAGGCAGGGATCAGTAAAATGGAGTCGTGGTCAGTTTTTCAGAAAGGAGGGCGGGGCAGGGCCTTATATGCGTTGCGGAAGTTAGAATAACAATGATCCAAGGTTTTTCCAGCCCTGGTTGCGCAATCGATATGCTGATACAATTTAGGGAGTCTTGTTTTCAGATTAGCCTTGTTAAAATCCCCAGCTACAATGAATGCAGCCTCAGGATGTATGGATTCCAGTTTGCAAAGAGTCAAATAAAGTTCGTTCAGAGCCATCGATGTGTATGCTTGGGGGGGAGTATATACGGCTGTGATTATAATCGAAGAGAATTCTCTTGGTAGATAATGCGGTCGACATTTGATTGTGAGGAATTCTAAATCAGGTGAACAGAAGGATTTGAGTTCCTGTATGTTTCTGTGATCACACCACGTCTCGTTAGCCATAAGGCATACGCCCCCGCCCCTCTTCTTACCAGAAAGATGTTTGTTGCTGTCGGCGCGATGCGTGGAGAAACCCGCTGGCTGCAGCGCCTCCGATAGCGTCTCTCCAGTGAGCCATGTTTCCGTGAAGCAGAGGACGTTACAGTCTCTGATGTCCCTCTGGAATGCTACCCTTGCTCGGATTTCATCAACCTTGTTGTCAAGAGACTGGACATTGGCGAGAAGAATGCTAGGGAGTGGTGCACTATGTGCCCGTCTCCGGATTCTGACCAGAAGACCGCCTCGTTTCCCTCTTTTACGGAGTCGTTTTTTTGGGTCGCCGGCTGGGATCCATTCCGTTGTCCTGGTTGAAAGGTAGAACACAGGATCCGCTTCGCGAAAATCATATTCTTGGTTGTACTGATGGTGAGTTGATGCTGATCTTATATTCAGTAGTTCTTCTCGACTGTATGTAATGAAACCTAAGATGACCTGGGGTACTAATGTAAGAAATAACACGTAAAAAAAACAAAAAACTGCATCGTTTCCTAGGAATGCGAAGCGAGGCGGCCATCTCTGTCGGCGCCGGAAGTGTTTAACGTGCCTCTTTGAAATCCAAAGATTAGGGCCTAATGAATTTATTTAAATTGACTGATTTCCTTCTATGGACTGTAGCACAGTAAAATACATGTTGTGTTTATATTTTTGTTCAGTGGCACACTGACTCACCTAATGATGAAGATGAAGCCATAGGCTACTCACGTTGATGGCCGATGCACTAATCGTGGCAATAGTGTATTTCAGAATGAGCTACTTTGAAAAACAGTGCAGCTGTTGTTTCTATTGGTTCTACAGACAAATTAGGTTTCTCTTTTCAGCAGTAGGCATTTGCTTTCCAAACTACGTTTTTCCAGCGATTGTATTTTGAAATCTGCGAAAGGCAAACAGACATCTGCAACCAGCCATAGAAATATAATCCATAGATGGCAGTTCCCATTCAAGTCAGAAGGATTGGCATACATTGTTAATTTACCCATGAGTTTAACTGTCAAATTACCAAGGTTACAAAACCCTTCTATGGATTATATGTTTATGACCATAACGCAACAAGCTGTATATTTGGCATGCATGCTGCCCAAACAGCGACCTTCCCGGCTGTAGGCATACTTGGGCCCCCTACGGGCTTGGGCCCAATTCCTAACTCACATGTCACATGTATTTATTATGTAGTTTATTTATTTATTTTCATTTATCATTTACCCAATCAAGGCAAGGCTCTCCAGTTACCCACGTGGGCCCCCTACCTACTCTCCTCCCCCATCTGATGATTAGCAGAGCAGCAGAAGGAAGCAGCAGGCTGTCTAAACTCATTGAGAACGAGCTCCTGAGTCTTCCTGTGGTTGACGGTTGCATTAAAACACTAAATACACTACTTGGCCAAAAGTATATGGACACGTGGAACATCGCATTCCAAAATCATGGGCATTAATATGGAGTTGGTCCCCCCTTTTCTGCTATCATAGCCTCCACTCTTCTGGGAAGATGTTGGAACATTGCTGCATGGACTTGCTTCCACCCAGCCACATGAGCATTAGTGAGGTCTGGCACTGATGTTGAACGATTAGGCCTGGCTCGCAGTCGGCATTCAGGTTTATCCCAAAGGTGTTCGATGGGGTTGAGGTCAGGGTTCTGTGCAGGCCAGTTAAGTTCTTCCACACCGATCTTGACAAACCGTTTCTGCATGGACTTCACTTTGTGCACGCAATCATTTTCATGCTGAAACAGGAAAGGGCCTTCCCAAAACTGTTGGTGACGCTTGTCATTGCGCATGGTGATCTTAGGCTCTTGTGCGGCTGCTCGGTGATGGAAACCCATATTCATGAAGCTCACTGAGCTGTTCAGTACGGGCCATTCTACTGCCAATCTTTGTCTATGGAGATTGCATGACTGTGTGCTTGATTTTACACACCAGTCAGCAATTGGTGTGGCTGAAATAGCTGATTCCACTCATTTGAAGGGGTATCCACATAATTCTGGCACAGTAGTGTACATACTACATACTGCACGTAATATATAATGTATATATTTGTAAAACTTGTAATAATGTACAGTGCCAGTCAAAAGTTTGGACAAACCTACTAACTCAAGCATTTTCCTTCATTTTTACTGTTTTCTCCATTGTACAATAGTAGTGAAGAAAGGAAGACAAAATAAGGACAAAAGAAGGACAGAAGAAAAAGGAAAGAAAGAGGACAACAAAGTGAAACAGTCAGCACTTCTATTGCAACTTCGTATTTCGTCGTCCTAACGTAGTCTACACTGCTATCTGCCCAGCAGCTAGCCAGCTAGCAAACGTCCACCGTCTACCGAATAGCAGCACTGTAGAAACTATTACACTCAACTGAACGACTTGATTAGTGTAGTGTTAGCTAGCTACATAGTTGTCTTTGCTGTCTTCGTATCCAAGATAATTGTGTAGTTTAGAGCGTGTAGTCTTAGAGTGATTATCTTAATTTACCGAGGTTAGCTAGCCAGCTATTCGTCGTCCTTAACGTAGGAGACACTGCTAGCTAGCCAACAGCTAGCCAACGTCTACTGAATAGAACTTCCGCACTCAACAACCCGGTCGCATTCCGCTTCGCTCCACAGGTAGTATCACATTTTCATTTCATTTCATTACAGCACAACGGTTTGATTTGTTTGATCGTAGCTAGCTACATAGCTAGCTACATAGCCGTCTGTGTATCAAAGATAATTGTGTAGTCTAGAGCGATTTTCTAGGTTAGCTAGCCAGCTATTGTCGTTCTTTTAACGCAACGTAACGTAATCAACACTGCTAGCTAGCCAGCTAGCCCCCGAATAGCAGCACTGTAGAAACTATTACACTCAACGGAACGACTTGATTAGTGTAGTGTCAACAACACAGCCACTGCCAGCTAGCCTACAAAGTCAACAACGTAGCCACTGCCAGCTAGCCTACTTCAGCAGTACTGTATCATTTTAATCATTTTAGTCAATAAGATTCTTGCTACGTAAGCTTAACTTTCTGAACATTCGAGACGTGTAGTCCACTTGTCATTCCAATCTCCTTGCATTAGCGTAGCCTCTTCTGTAGCCTGTCAACTATGTGTCTGTCTATCCCTGTTCTCTCCTCTCTGCACAGACCATACAAACGCTCCACACCGCGTGGCCGCGGCCACCTAATCTGGTGGTCCCAGCGCGCACGACCCACGTGGAGTTCCAGGTCTCCGGTAGCCTCTGGAACTGCCGATCTGCGGCCAACAAGGCAGAGTTCATCTCAGCCTATGCCTCCCTCCAGTCCCTCGACTTCTTGGCACTGACGGAAACATGGATCACCACAGACAACACTGCTACTCCTACTGCTCTCTCTTCGTCCGCTCACGTGTTCTCGCACACCCGAGAGCTTCTGGTCAGCGGGGTGGTGGCACCGGGATCCTCATCTCTCCCAAGTGGTCATTCTCTCTTTCTCCCCTTACCCATCTGTCTATCGCCTCCTTTGAATTTCATGCTGTCACAGTTACCAGCCCTTTCAAGCTTAACATCCTTATCATTTATCGCCCTCCAGGTCCCCTCGGAGAGTTCATCAATGAGCTTGATGCCTTGATAAGCTCCTTTCCTGAGGACGGCTCACCTCTCACAGTTCTGGGTGACTTTAACCTTCCCACATCTACCTTTGACTCATTCCTCTCTGCCTCCTTCTTTCCACTCCTCTCCTCTTTTGACCTCACCCTCTCACCTTCCCCCCCTACTCACAAGGCAGGCAATACGCTCGACCTCATCTTTACTAGATGCTGTTCTTCCACTAACCTCATTGCAACTCCCCTCCAAGTCTCCGACCACGACCTTGTATCCTTTTCCCTCTCGCTCTCTTCCAACACTTCCCACACTGCCCCTACTCGGATGGTATCGCGCCGTCCCAACCTTCGCTCTCTCTCCCCCGCTACTCTCTCCTCTTCCATCCTATCATCTCTTCCCTCTGCTCAAACCTTCTCCAACCTATCTCCTGATTCTGCCTCCTCAACCCTCCTCTCCTCCCTTTCTGCAACTCTATGTCCCCTATCCTCCAGGCCGGCTCGGTCCTCCCCTCCCGCTCCGTGGCTCGACGACTCATTGCGAGCTCACAGAACAGGGCTCCGGGCAGCCGAGCGGAAATGGAGGAAAACTCGCCTCCCTGCGGACCTGGCATCCTTTCACTCCCTCCTCTCTACATTTTCCTCCTCTGTCTCTGCTGCTAAAGCCACTTTCTACCACTCTAAATTCCAAGCATCTGCCTCTAACCCTAGGAAGCTCTTTGCCACCTTCTCCTCCCTCCTGAATCCTCCTCCCCCTCCCCCTCCTCCCTCTCTGCAGATGACTTCATCAACCATTTTGAAAAGAAGGTCGACGACATCCGATCCTCGTTTGCTAAGTCAAACGACACCGCTGGTTCTGCTCACACTGCCCTACCCTGTGCTCTGACCTCGTTCTCCCTCTCTCTCCAGATGAAATCTCGCGTCTTGTGACGGCCGGCCGCCCAACAACCTGCCCGCTTGACCCTATCCCCTCCTCTCTTCTCCAGACCATTTCCGGAGACCTTCTCCCTTACCTCACCTCGCTCATCAACTCATCCCTGACCGCTGGCTACATCCCCTCCGTCTTCAAGAGAGCGAGAGTTGCACCCCTTCTGAAAAAACCTACACTCGATCCCTCCAATGTCAACAACTACAGACCAGTATCCCTTCTTTCTTTTCTCTCCAAAACTCTTGAACGTGCCGTCCTTGGCCAGCTCTCCCGCTATATCTCTCTCAGAATGACCTTCTTGATCCAAATCAGTCAGGTTTCAAGACTAGTCATTCAACTGAGACTGCTCTTCTCTGTATCACGGAGGCGCTCCGCACTGCTAAAGCTAACTCTCTCTCCTCTGCTCTCATCCTTCTAGACCTATCGGCTGCCTTCGATACTGTGAACCATCAGATCCTCCTCTCCACCCTCTCCGAGTTGGGCATCTCCGGCGCGGCCCACGCTTGGATTGCGTCCTACCTGACAGGTCGCTCCTACCAGGTGGCGTGGCGAGAATCTGTCTCCTCACCACGCGCTCTCACCACTGGTGTCCCCCAGGTCTCTGTTCTAGGCCCTCTCCTATTCTCGCTATACACCAAGTCACTTGGCTCTGTCATAACCTCACATGGTCTCTCCTATCATTGCTATGCAGACGACACACAATTAGTCCTTTTCTCCTTTCCCCCTTCTGATGACCAGGTGGCGAATCGCATCTCTGCATGTCTGGCAGACATATCAGTGTGGATGACGGATCACCACCTCAAGCTGAACCTCGGCAAGACGGAGCTGCTCTTCCTCCCGGGGAAGGACTGCCCGTTCCATGATCTCGCCATCACGGTTGACAACTCCATTGTGTCCTCCTCCCAGAGCGCTAAGAACCTTGGCGTGATCCTGGACAACACCCTGTCGTTCTCAACTAACATCAAGGCGGTGGCCCGTTCCTGTAGGTTCATGCTCTACAACATCCGCAGAGTACGACCCTGCCTCACACAGGAAGCGGCGCAGGTCCTAATCCAGGCACTTGTCATCTCCCGTCTGGATTACTGCAACTCGCTGTTGGCTGGGCTCCCTGCCTGTGCCATTAAACCCTACAACTCATCCAGAACGCCGCAGCCCGTCTGGTGTTCAACCTTCCCAAGTTCTCTCACGTCACCCCGCTCCTCCGCTCTCTCCACTGGCTTCCAGTTGAAGCTCGCATCCGCTACAAGACCATGGTGCTTTCCTACGGAGCTGTGAGGGGAACGGCACCTCAGTACCTCCAGGCTCTGATCAGGCCCTACACCCAAACAAGGGCACTGCGTTCATCCACCTCTGGCCTGCTCGCCTCCCTACCACTGAGGAAGTACAGTTCCCGCTCAGCCCAGTCAAAACTGTTCGCTGCTCTGGCCCCCCAATGGTGGAACAAACTCCCTCACGACGCCAGGACAGCGGAGTCAATCACCACCTTCCGGAGACACCTGAAACCCCACCTCTTTAAGGAATACCTAGGATAGGATAAAGTAATCCTTCTCACCCCCCCTCCCCTTAAAAGATTTAGATGCACTATTGTAAAGTGGCTGTTCCACTGGATGTCATAAGGTGAATGCACCAATTTGTAAGTCGCTCTGGATAAGAGCGTCTGCTAAATGACTTAAATGTAAATGTAATGTAGTGAAGACATCAAAACTATGAAATAACACACATGGAATCATGTAGTAACCCAAAAAGTGTTAATCAAATCAAAATATATTTATATTTTAGATTCTTCAAAGTAGCCACCCTTTGATTTGATAACAGCTTTGCACACTCTTCGCATTCTCTCAATCAACTTCACCTGGAATGCTTTTCCAACAGTCTTGACAGAGTTCTGACATATGCCGAGCATTTGTTGGCTGCTTTTCCTAAACTCTGCCATCCATCTCATCCCAAACCCTCTCAATTGGGTTGAGGTCGGGGGACTGTGAAGGCCAGGCCATCTGATGCCTAGGTCATCTGATGCAGCACTCCATCACTCTCCTTCTTGGTCAAATAGCCCTTACACAGCCTGGAGGTGTGTTGGTGTCCTGTTGGAAAACAAACGATAGTCCCACTATGCGCAAAACAGATGGAATGGTGTATCGCTGCAGAATGCTGTGGAAGCCATGCTGGTTAAGTGTGCCTTGAATTCTAAATAAATCACTGTGTCACCAGCAAAGTACCCCCACACCTCCTCCTCCATGCTTCACGTTAACAACCACACATGCAGAGATTATCCGTTCATCTACTCTGCGTCTCAAAAAGACAAGGTGGTTGGAACCAAACATCTAAAATTTGGACTCATCTGACCAAAGGACATATTTCCATCAGTCCAATGTCCATTGCTTGTGTTTCTTGGCCCAAGCAAGTCTCTTCTTCGTATTGGTGTCCTTTAGTAGTGGTTTCTTTGCAGCAATTCGACCATGAAGGCCTGATTTATGCAGTTTCTTGATGTTGAGAGGTGTCTGTTACCGTTACTTTCAAAGTTATTGAAATCTTCCGGATTGACTGACCTTCATGTCTTAAGTTAATGGTGGATTGCCATTTCTCTTTGCTTATTTGAGTTGTTCTTGCCATAATGTGGACTTGGTCTTTTACCAGAGGACTTACTTCTGTATACCACCACTACCTTGTCACAACACAACTGATTGGGTCAAACACATCAAGAAGGAAAGAAATTCCACAAATGAACTTTCAACAAGGCACACCTGTTAATTGAAATGCATTCCAGGTGACTACCTCGTGAAGGTGGTTGAGAGAATGACAAGAGTGTGCAAAGTTGTCATCAAGGTAAAGCCCTTTTACTGTACTAACAAATGGCTGAAATAAATGTTACATTCTGTACATAATCATCTTTACTTTATTTAGATGTGATAGGCAATAGGCATACCCTAGGTTTTTAAAGCAACCCATTTAATTAGGGGGAGTAGGGGAGAAAAGGGACATGAGAAAAAGTGAATGTACTGTATAGTTAATGAATTGTATCTATGATGTACAAACACATCTGTCCAAGCGTAGCAAAACAGAATTGGCTTTACCATGTTTGTAATATCTAACTGAAGCATTTCCTAATTAGAAGTTAGAACAATCACAATGATGCCAAACTCTAAAAGGTTATTGGCTTGTGGGCTGAGTCTGCCAACTTACTTTGCCGACCCCCCAGATCCCTTGATGACACAGTAGTGTCATGGCACACTAGTTTGGAAACGAGAGAAAAGATGCATCCGAAATATCACCTTTTTAATTATATAGTGCACTACTTTTGACCAGGGCTATGGGCTCTGGTCTGAAGTAGTGCACTATATAGGGAATAGGGTGCCATTTCGGACGCAAGTAAAGACAAAAAAGCAGCAACTCCCCAATGAGTCATAGAGCTGACTAACGAGGCTTCGTCACATTTTTCTGCCTTAGGACCCTTTCCTGCAGTCAAATTACTAAATCGCCATCAAGTGGCCTCATGGGTGGAATATTATTTATTTATTTTTAAATTTCATAATTAATGAGATTTTTTTAATATCATATGGTTTTGTAATATTTCAGTCTTCTGTGATGTATATAATGTGTAATATTGTGAGGCAAACTCAAAATGGAATACATTTCAACTTCTTTTTTGTAAGCCCAAAATTATATGTGTGAGGTATATAGTTTTGTTTCAAACAAATGCGCATGGTTTTGACCATTGCGCTAGGGGTGAGGTAATAAGCAAAATCAAACAGCAAGTTTTTTGGTCTTTTTTTGATTAATTCAAAGCTAGCAGAATGTGAAGTCTGTGCAAAGAAATAACGTCAGGAAAGGAATAACGACACCAATTGTTCATATTCCAACACCAGAAGGACCATTTAAGCACTTAGTATTGGACTATCTGGATATGATAAAACCGGTTAATGGCAAGAGATAAATGTTGGTGATAGTTGACAGATTTAGTAGATAGGTAGAAGCAGTACCATCAAAAGATCAGGGAGCAGGCACAGTGATTACATTTCTAACAAGAGAAGTAATGCCAAGATTTGGAATCCCAACAGAAATAAGCCCAGACAATGGTTCAGAATTTATAAAAAGAATGGTAAAACAAGTAATACAGCAGCTTAGAATTATGCAAAGGCTGGGATGTGTGTATCATCCGCACTCGCAAGGATTGGTGGAAAGGGCAAATGGTATAATTAAAGCAAAAATTACCAAGATATGTGGAACCGCAAAACTGAATTGGGAAGATACACTCCCACTAACACTAATGTATTACCGCATGGAAGCTAAGAGAACAACTGTCACACCCTGACCGTAGAGCTTTTTATGTCTCTATTTTGGTTTGGTCAGGGTGTGATTTGGGTGGGCATTCTATGTTCCTTTTTCTATGTTTTTGTATTTCTTTGTTTTGTTCGTGTGTGGATCTCAATCAGGGACAGCTATCCATCGTTGTCTCTGATTGGGAACCATACTTAGGTAGCTTTTTTCCACAGGGTTTTTGTGGGTATTTGTTTTCTGTATAGTTTAGTTTCCTTACAGAACTGTTTGTTTTCCTCTTTGTCATTTTTGTTCAAGTGTTCTGATTTAATAAAATATCATGAACACGTACCACGCTGCGCTTTGGTACAGTCATTTACAGGAGAGGATCGTTACAACAACGCATCTAACACCGCATGAAATGCTTACCATGAAATGCTATGCCTGTACTTGTGCTAAGGGGACCATATGACAGACCCCCATTAGAACGGCTAGAACTGGAGTTCAGAGAATACATTCAGCAATTAACCATTATAAACTCGGCAAAAAAGAAACGTCCTCTCACTGTCACCGACGTTTATTTTCAGCAAACTTAACATGTGTAAATATTTGTATGAACATAACAAGATTCAACAAGTGAGACATAAACTGAACAAGTTCCACAGACATGTGACTAACAGAAATGGAAAAATGTGTCCCTGAACAAAGAGGGGGTGGGGGGTCAAAATCAAAAGTAACAGTAGGTATCTGGTGTGGCCACCAGCTGCATTAAGTGCTGCAGTGCATCTCCTCCTCATGGACTGCACCAGCTTTGACAGTTCTTGCTGTGAGATGTTACCCCACTCTTCCACCTCGGCACCTGCAAGTTCCCGGACATTTCTGGGGGCGAATGGCTCTAGCCCTCACCCTCCGATCCAACAGGTCCCAAACGTGCTCAATGGGATTGAGATCCGGGGTCATTGCTGGCCATGGCAGAACAATGACATTCCTGTCTTGCAGGAAATTACACACAGAACGAGCAGTATGGCTGGTGGCATTGTCATGCTGGAGGGTCATGTCAGGATGACCCTGCATGAAGGGTACCACATGAGGGAGGAGGATGTCTTTCCTGTAACGCACAGGGTTGAAATTGCCTGCAATGACAACAAGCTCAGTCCGATGATGCTGTGACACACCGCCACAGATCATGACGGACCTCCACCTCCAAATCGATCCCGCTCCAGAGTACAGGCCTCGGTGTAATGCTCATTCCTTCGACGATAAACACGAATCCGACCATCACCACTGGTGAGACAAAACTGTGACTTGTCAGTGAAGAGTACTTTTTGCCAGTCCTGTCTGGTCCAGTGACGGTGGGTTTGTGCCCATAGGCGCCGTTGTTGCCGGTGAGGTCTGGTGAGGACCTGCCTTACAACAGGCCTATAAGCCCTCAGTCCTGCCTCTCTCAGCCTATTGCAGACTTATTTCCTGAACACTGTTTGAGGGATTGTGTGTTCCTGGTGTAACTCGGGCAGTTGCTGTTGCCATCCTGCACATGTCACGCAGGTGTGATGTTCGGATGTACCGCTCCTGTGCAGGTGTTGTTACATGTGGTCTGTCACTGCGAGGACGATCAGCTGTCCATCCCTGTAGCACTGTCTTAGGCGTCTCACAGTACGTACATTGCAATTTATTGCCCTGGCCACATTTGCAGTCTTCATGCCTCCTTGCAGCATGCCTAAGGCATGTTCATGCAGATGAGCAGGGACCCTGGGCATCTTTCTTTTGGTGTTTTTCAGAGTCAGTAGAAAGGCCTTTTTAGTGTCCTAAGTTTTCATAACTGTGACCTTAATTGCCTACCGTCTGTAAGCTGTTAGTGTCTTAACGACTGTTCCACAGGTGCATGCTCATTAATTGTTTATAATACATTGAGCAAGCATGGGAAACTGTATTTAAACCCTTTACAATGAAGATCTGTGAAGTTAAAAGACAGGGCCCTGAAAAGGGGACGTTTCTTTTATATTCATTCTACCTTCCGAAAATACCTCATATTTTCTGACACCTGATGTTTCGAACTGCATGTAACTGTGTTGACAGTCATTGATCTACAAGTCATTTTGTATGCTGAACTAACCAAGGCAGTATCACTAGTCAGACACTAGTCATGTTCCTGATCTTGCACATCTGCATGGTGACTGGGAATATGGCAGAGTACAAACAGAGTAGTCATTCCCTCCGCAAGGGAATGTCAGTATAGAGACAAAGTGGAATCGCAATTCAACGGCTCAAACACAAGACGTATGTGCCAGGGCCTACAGACAATCACGGACTACAAAAGGAAAACCAGCCACGTTGTGGACACCAATGTTTAGCTTCCGGACAAGCTAAATACCTTCTTTGCCCGCTTTGAGGATAACACAGTGCCGCCGACGCAGCCCGCTATCAAGAACTGTGGGCTCTCCTCCGTGGCCGATGTGAGTAAGATATTTAAATGTGTTAACCCTTGCAGGGCTGCCGGCCCAGACGGCATAACCTAGCCGCGTTCTCAGAGCATGCGCAGACCAGCTGGCTGGTGTGCTTACGGTCATATTCAATCTCTCCCTATCCCAGTCTGCTGTCCCCACATTCTTCAAGATTGCCAAATTTGTTCCTGTACCCAAGAATGCAAAGGTAACTGAAGTAAATTACTATCGCCCTGTAGCACTCACTTCTGTCATCATGAGGTGCTTTGAGAGACTAGTCAAATATCATATCACCTCCACCTTACCTGTCACCCTAGACCAGACATGGGCAAACTACGGCCCGCGGGCCACATAGGCTTTTTAATCCGGCCCGCCGAACTTGTCCAAATTATAGTAAAAACCTCCTTTTTTCCCCTTTCCCTGCAATGCCCACGTTTCCCCAATAAATGGCGCACTCAAAACACATTGACCGTTGTTGGAATGGCGCGTATTTCTCTTTATTTCACTTTAATTTTCACTTCGTTTCACGTCACCATTAAGCCCTTCTGTGAAAATGAGCGGACCAAAGAGAAGGAAAGTGGACAGCGAATGCTGAGTGTTTAATAAGGAGTGGACAACAAAATACTTCTTCACTGAAGTCCGATCAACGGCTGTATGTCTGATATGCCAAGAAGCTGTTGCGGTTTTCAAAGAGTACAATATCAGCCGTCACTTTGCCACGAAGCATGCAAACTATGCTAGCAAGCAGTCAACACAAGAACGGGCGGCTACTGCTCAGAGGTTGGCAGCTAATTTACAGAGTCAACAGAACTTATTTCACCGACAAACTGCAATTCAAGAGTCAAGTACCAAGGCAAGTTATTTGCTGGCATTCAAATTAGCAAAGGCTAGCAAGCCTTTCTCCGAAGCGAGTTTTGAAAGAGTGCATGGTAGAGACAGCAGACGTTTAGCGTCATGAAAATCAACAAAGCCCATCACAGATCCAAGTTAACTGACCAACACCTCAGATCTGTCCTGAGAATTGCCACAACAAAACTAACTCCAGACTTTGATGCACTGGCATAAAAGGGAGACCAACAACACTGTTCCCACTGAAATGGTGAGTTTTTCTGCTGTGTTATGAAAAAATGCATATGGAAAGTTTGGAAGTGCGTCTTTTAATTAAGAGCAATGCGCATTTACGCACAGCAGCGGTACAGTAGCTTAATTAACACGCCGCACATCGCTCTTAATTTAAATTTAAATTTTCAGCTGCAGGTAGGATATTTAATACAGCCTATGTCTGTGTGCTTGGCAACGATACACGTGTACTGTTTGCGCGTGAAGGCGAGGGCGTCCGTGGCGAGTTTGTAGAGCGCGCGGTCAGGACAATCCATCCATGATTTTGCGGAGTTTAACACAAGTAGATATTATTGAGCTTGAGTATTTTGTTGTGTAATAATATGTTTTGAATGTTGAAAGTGATTCCATTTTTCAATAAATGTTGATTTCTTTAACTTTGCACCTTCGATTGAAACTTATTAAAAACAGACGCAATCTTGATAAATCACAGTGCGTATGTTATTTTAATCTATTTACATTTCCTCCTCCCAGTATCTGCGAAATAGTATGTAAATGCCATGTCTTGCATATTCCTTGAGAAAATGTATTAACTGATAAGGGCTATTTTTCACATTTGAAAGACAGTTAATAAATTGGGTTGTAGTGTTCTTACTGTGCTATGAGGTTTGCACACACTACATTTAATGCTTTAGTATATCCGGCCCAAACACTCCCTCCAAATGCTCCTGGCCCGGCCCCTCTGTCAAATTTTAGAACCCATTGTGGCCCGCGAGTCAAAAAGTTTGCCCACCTCTGCCCTAGACCCACTTCAATTTGGTTAGCACCCCAATGGGTCCACAGACAATGCAATCACCATCACACTGCACACTTCCATATCCCATCTGGACAAGAGGAATACCTACTGTGTGTAAGAAAGATGCTCATTGACTATAGCTCCGCACTCAACACTATAGTACCCTCCAAGCTCATCATTAAGCGTGAGGCCCTGGGTTTGAACCCCGCCCTCTGCAATTGGGTCCTGGACTTTCTGACGGGCCGTCCCAAGGTGGTGAAGGTCGGAAACAACACCTCCACTTCGCTGATCCTCAACACTTGGGCCCCACAAGGGTGCATGCTCAGCCCCCTCTTGTACTCCCGGTTCACCCATGATTGTGTGGCCAAGCGCGCCCACAACTCAATCATCAAGTTTGCAGACGACACAACAGTAGTAGGCTTGATTACCAACAACGATGAGATAGCCTACAGGGAGGAGGTGAGGGCTCTGGGAGTGTGGTGCCAGGAAAATAACCTCTTACTCAATGTCAACAAAACAAAGGAGATGATTGTGGATTTCAGGAGATAGCAGAGGGAGCACTCCCCTATCCACATTGACTGGACAGCAGTGGAGAAAGTGGAAAGTTTTAAGTTCCTCTGAGTACACGTCACTAACAAACTGAAATGGTCCACCCACACAGATAGTGTTGCGCCTCTTTAGCCTCAGGCGGCAGAAGAAATGTGGCTTGTCACCTAAATCTCTCACAAACTTTTACAGATGCGCAATTGAGAGCATCCTGTTGGGTTGTATCACCGCCTGGTACGGCAACTGCTCCGCCCAGAACCGTAAGGCTCTACAGAGGGTAGTGAGGTCTGCACAATGCATCACCGGGGGCAAACTACCTGCCCTCCAGGACACCTACAGCACCTGATGTCACAGGAAGGCCAAAAAGATCATCAAGAACAGCTGCCTGTTCACCCCGCTATCATCCAGAAGGCGAGGTCAGTACAGGTACATCAAAGCTGGGGCAGAGAGACTGAAAAACATCTTCTATCTCATGGCCATCAGACTGTTAAATAGCCATCACTAGCACAGAGAGGATGCTGTCTATATACACAGACATGAAATCAATGGCCACTTTAAAAATGTCATTGTAATAATGTTTACATGTCTTACATTATTCATCTCATATGTATATACTGTATTCTATACTATTCTACTGTATCTTAGTCTATACCGCTCTGACATTGCTCATCCATATATTTATATATTCTTAATTCCATTCCTTAGATTTGTGTGTATATTGTGAAATTGTTAGATGTTACTTGTTAGATATTGCTGCACTGTCAGAACTAGAAGCACAAGCATTTCGCTACACTCGCAATAACATCTGCTAAACATGTGTATGTGTCCAATAAAATTTGATTTGATTTGTATGTTGCATACATTTTATAAATGTTGTAGATGCAAATGTGAATGGCCTGGCAACACCAGGCAAGGTAACACCACTACTAAGTGCATCACAAGAGGGGCATGAGTGCTATGTGGAGGTACCCCTGAGGCACGGTGTCAACCCAAACCTGCCCTGTGACATCAGCCGGCCACAGCTTTCTATCCACGCATTCTATCCGGCCATAGCAGGTATACAGACAACACAAGTTCGGATGCTTTCCACATTGAAATATATCATACCATAGTCCAGAGGTTAAATGTACAATGTAAGGCTTAGAAATATGTGTATCTGTCTGTAGTGTCCTGGCTAGGCTGATTGCTGTGACGGACCATGTCTGTGACCGTGGAGATACGGTGGTGAGTCCGTTCTACTCAGCTGGAGAGAGTGATTATAGCCTGTGTGTGGAGCTGCTGTTGATAGAGGGCTTTAGGCCAGATGCCCAGGACTGCAGCTCTATCTTTAAACAATGGGACGCCACATCACTGCTCGCCTACACCCTCTCAATCGGGACCCCCTAATCTTGAGGTAGCTTGCATACTCACATACTCACACACACTCGCCGTTATGCATTGCCACACAGCCTGGCCTAATTTCTTCTCTCAGTGGTTCAGTCCGGTTGTTGGTAGTTGCAGGGGAAACTTTTATGGAGGGGATATGGTCCTATATTCTGGCCAACTGTGCAATAGAGGCGCTGAAGTACATCCTCCAACGCAGGGGAATACCTTGACTAGAGCAACCGAACAGGAGCATCTCCAGTCCAGAGCAGCCGAACAAGAGCACGCAAACTCGAGAGGAGTTGCGTGAACTGTTGTGTGAGGCACTCAGTGGGGTGATCTGCGCCTCCTACTGGCTACCCCCACTACTCCAGGCAGGACTGCAGCCCTCCCTACTTCTGCATCACACATCCTACATGTAAGACACACACAGACAGACTCTCATTAAGGTGCTGTTTATGGATAATTCTTAAATACATGTGTGTGTGTGTGTGTGTGTGTGTGTGTGTGTGTGTGTGTGTGTGTGTGTGTGTGTGTGTGTGTGTGTGTGTGTGTGTGTGTGTGTGTGTGTGTGTGTGTGTGTGTGTGATTGATCCGTTCTGTTGTGTGTGGTTGGTTCCAGGCTGGCTAAGGTTTGTGAATTGGTTGACTGTCCCGCCCTCATAAGAACGTACTAGAACAGCGAAAGAAGCAGAAATATTGGAGACCGCACGTACACCTTGGTAAGAGTTAGCCACACACTGTGACAAACACACATTTTTCATTTATTATTCATGTCACGTGTGCTCCCTCTCTGCCTCTAGGTCACCAGGCTGCTCATTATGGCGCACACGTGTCACCATCACTACTCGCACCTACGCGTCCTCAGACTCACCTGGACTCCATCACTTCCCTGATTACCTCCCCTATATATCTCACTCCTTTTGGTTCCTTCCCCTACTATTGTTTCTGTTTCAGTCTCTGGTCTGTGTGTTGTTCGTGTTTCTTGGTTTGTTTATTACATTTTGCACTCCCTGAACTTGCTTCCCGACTCCCAGCGCACTCGTTACAATTCATAACGGAAAATACATTACAGACAAAAGACTTTACAATTTACATACCTGAAAAAACAATATGTAGTGTTTGTGTGCATCTATCAGTTACACATACTGTACATGTCAGTACATACACACAACAAGTAGGTCACATGGAGGAGAGGTGTTGTGCCATGAGTTGTTGCTTTATTTGTTTTTTGAAACCAGGTTTGCTGTTCACCTGTGCTATATAAGATGGAAGGCAGTTCCATGCACTCATGGCTCTGTATAATACTGTACATTTCCTTGAATTTGTTCTGGAACTGGGGATTGTGAAAAGACCCCTGGTGGCATGTCTGGTGAGGTAAGTGTGTGTGTCAGCGTTGTGTGTAAGTTGACTATGCAAACACATTGTTTCTTATAAAAACAAGAAGGGACTCAGTCAGTCTTTCCTCAACTCTTAGGCAAGAGCGACTGGCATGCATAGTATTTATATCAGCCCTCTGATTACAATGAAGAGCGAGATGTGCCGCTCTGTTCTGGGCCAGCTGCAGCTTAACTAGGTCTTTCTTGGCAGCATTTGACCATTTGACCGGACAATAATCAAGATAGGATAAAACTAGATCTGCAGGACTTGCTTTACATTTCATTCAGCAGATGCTGTAATTCAGAGTGACCTACAATAAGTGTATTCTAAGTAATAAATCAATGTATACTGCTACGTAAAAAGACGTTGCGGTATTGAAGGACCGAAAATTGGACACAATCTTAATGTGGCCACGGCCTAATGCTCTTTTGTTGATATTATGTGAATAATTTGGCTCTGTTCATTACAGTCAGATGTCACTGAAAATACATGTACTTTTTTGTACGATTGCTGTATTGTTTGCATTTGATGCTTGTAAAAGGTCCATTGCAGCTGATTTTATCGCAATAGCAAATAACTTCTGGGTAACAATTAAGTACATTCCTGTGATCATTTTTTTTAAATTAAAACCAACAAAAATAGCTTCTTAGCAAAGGGCAATATCTCAAACAAGAATTTTGCTAGGACTTTCTGTGAGTGGTCTGAGTGGGGAGGGGAAAACTGAAAATTTGGTTTGGAACTCTTAACTAATTTACTGCATGGGGGTGTCAACATGGAAGGCCAAAACTCCATCCCACCAAAACAGCCTGCAATGTTTGTAAACACATGTGTATAAACACATAAAAATCATGTTTTTGACTGCACTGGAACTTTGAAAAGTGTTTAACACTTTTTACATTTGAATTATTCCTGAATGACAACACACTTTATATCTGAACATTCTGTAACGTTGCAGCCTTCTGAACAGACCCCATATTACAGCATCAGTGACTTTGGATGGGTCAGTGTAGGTCAAGGTTTATGGGATGAGCAAGGAATGACCAGCTGCTGTTGACTCCAAGATTGTTTTATATTATAGGATAGTTGGCACACATGGCATGTAATACATGAGCGCCAGTGCCAATGTTTTGGCGTCAAACTGGTGGCAGTTGTGAAAAAAGTCAACCAACTATTGCTGAGTTAATTCAAAATAAGGCTATTGTTGATTAGATGCTTCCCCCCCCCCCTTATTAGGCTATTTTCTATTTAACTATGGTCTATCTACTAGAACCTCATGGACAATAAGGTCAGATATATAATAAATGAATACTATATACGGTTATTCAAGTATTCACTACCAAAGTTATGATAGATTGCTATAGATGTTCTGTTAATTATCAACATTACTGAAGATTCTGGTAACTTTGGTAAATTACCAGCAGCTTTGCAACCCTACATATACAGTGGGGGGGGGGAAAGTATAGTCAGCCACCAAGTATAGTCAGCCACCAATTGTGCAAGTTCTCCCACTTAAAAAGATGAGAGTGGCCTGTAATTTTCATCATAGGTACACTTCAACTATGACAGATAAAATGAGAAAAAAAATCCAGAAAATCACATTGTAGGATTTTTTTATGAATTTATTTGCTAATTATGGTGGAAAATAAGTATTTGGTCACCTACAAACAAGCAAGATTTCTGGCTCTCACAGACCTGTAACTTCTTCTTTAAGAGGCTCCTCTGTCCTCCACTCGTTACCTGTATTAATGGCACCTGTTTGAACTTGTTATCAGTATAAAAGACACCTGTCCACAACCTCAAACAGTCACACTCCAAACTCCACTATGACCAAGACCAAAGAGCTGTCAAAGGACACCAGAAACAATATTGTAGACCTGCACCAGGCTGGGAAGACTGAATCTGCAATAGGTAAGCAGCTTGGTTTGAAGAAATCAACTGTGGGAGCAATTATTAGGAAATGGAAGACATACAAGACCACTGATAATCTCCCTCGATCTGGGGCTCCACGCAAGATCTCACTCCGTGGGGTCAAAATGATCACAAGAACGGTGAGCAAAAATCACAGAACCACACGGGGGGACCTAGTGAATGACCTGCAGAGAGCTGGGACCAAAGTAACAAAGCCTACCATCAGTAACACACTACGCCGCCAGGGACTCAAATCCTGCAGTGCCAGACGTGTCCCCATGCTTAAGCCAGTACATGTCCAGGCCCGTCTGAAGTTTGCTAGAGAGCATTTGTATGATCCAGAAGAAGATTGGGAGAATGTCATATGGGTCAGATGAAACCAAAACATAACTTTTTGGTAAAAACTCAACTCGTCGTGTTTGGAGGACAAAGAATGCTGAGTTGAATCCAAAGAACACCATACCTACTGTGAAGCATGGGGGTGGAAACATCATGCTTTGGGGCTGTTTTCTGCAAAGGGACCAGGACGACTGATCTGTGTAAAGGAAAGAATGAATGGGGGCCATGTATCGTGAGATTTAGAGTGAAAACCTCCTTCCATCAGCAATGGCATTGAAGATGAAATGTGGCTGGGTCTTTCAGCATGACAATGATCCCAAACACACCGCCCGGACAACGAAGGAGTGGCTTCGTAAGAAGCATTTCAAGGTCCTGGAGTGGCCTAGCCAGTCTCCAGGTCTCAACCCCATAGAAAAATGTGTCATTTTTAAATAAAACTATACTAAATACAATCACGTCACCAAATAGTTAATTAAAACACTATTTTGCAAAGAAGGTCTACAGTAGCCTCAACAGTACCATGGTAGGGTAGCACTATGGTGTAGCTGGAGGACAGCTAGCTTCTGTCCTCCTCTAGGTACATTGACTTTAATACAAAACCTAGGAGGCTCATGGTTCTCACACCCTTCCATAGACTTACACAGTAATTATGACAACTTCCAGAGGAAGTCCTCCAGCCTATGTCCACCCAATCAAAGGACCAAAGAATTAATCTAGTACTGAAAGCATAAACTACAGCTAGCTAGCACTACAGTGTATAAAATGTGGTGAGTACTTGAGAAGGACAATAGTTGAACAGTTTTGAACAAATCAATTTCTTCCAAAATGAAGGAGAAGCAAGAGAGAGAAAGATTGCCATTTTTTCTCTTCCACTTACTGAGCTAGGAAATGCAGCTAGCTTGTTTAGCCTACAGAAACACCTTGCTCAAACAGAGGGTTGCTATGTTAGCTAGCTGGTTATGACTTTCCTACACAACACTGGAATTCTTCCTAGTCAAGGTAAGCTTTTGGTATTACTAATTTATTGCCACCCGGGCCCGCATGGATTTGACTGCTTGCTGACTGTACACTGTAACGTTACCGCATGATTGTAGCATGTTTACTAACCTGTTAGTTCTATTAGCTATGCTTACTATGACATTACTTTAGCTAACAATGACAACGATGTAGGCTATGTGTAGCGGTTTGGCTTGGAAAGGTTTTTTCGCCTGGTCACATACAGCTGTTGTGTTGTGCATTGAAGTCCACAAGCGAAGGGAAGAGGTGAGAGGAGGAGCCCGCATAGATTTTACAAGTAATACAATGTGGCTGCTATGAAAGTGATCTGTGTTGACACGTGATCAGGTGTGTATTCATTCCCGCCGATTCTGTTGAAAAACGTTTCTTAAATGGAAGCAAACGGAACAAAACGGGGATAAACATACCTGAATTTGTCCAATAGAAACTCTTGTTTGCAACTGTTGGACTAATGATTACACCCACTATCAGCTAGATGCAGGCAAGAGTGTGCAAAGCGGTATTGAATGTCACTGTCTGTCCACGTGTCACTGTTTGTTGCCTCAAATTTGTCTCTCGACCTGTGTGCACTTACGTTGTAATCTTTCATTCATAGGCTAGGTTGTAGTAACCTCATAATGGGCATAGGGAAAATTTGAGTATCATGTAGTAGCCTAAACCTATAACAGTTACATTGAACTGGTTGAATGGGATATGAATGAGAGTCATCCAATATGCTGTAATAGAAATAACGGCATGGTCATGAAAAACAAATCATCCTCCCTCATCTTAAACGGCACTGACCGCCATTGGTGGAGAGGCATTTTTGAGTCTGTTCCCGGAGGGGGGCCAGTGAAAGCCAGGTCATGTTCATGGAAGATCATGGCTCTTTTTAAACATGGCTGAATTATACTCTGGCTGTTACTGGAGATGCATTTTAAAGGAGCATTGGGAGGCTTAAACCAAGGCCAACGACAATAAATAAAGGTTAAATAATAAAATAAGGGCTCTACGGTTTTGAGGTAACTCCACAAACAAACACACACACACACACACAGATATATATACACACCGAGATACAAAATCCCACAGTCTGAAGGTTGTGTAAGGGATTTCCTCCTCCTCTTCCGAAGAGGAGAGGCGAAAAGGATCAGAGGACCAATATGCGGCGTGGTAAGTGTCCATGGTTATTTTAATACGTAAATGTACACATGAACAACTAAATACAAAAACAAGAAAAATGAAAACCCAAAACAGTCCTATCTGGTGCAAACACAGAGACAGGAACAATCACCCACAAACACACAGTGAAACCCAGGCTACCTAAGTATGATTCTCAATCAAAGACAACTAATGACACCTGCCTCTGATTGAGAATCATCCTAGGCCGAAACATAGAAATACCCAAATCATAGAAAAACAAACATAGACTGCCCACCCCAACTCACGCCCTGACCATACTAAATAATGACAAAACAAAGGAAATAAAGGTCAGAACGTGACAGGTTGTTTGCCTCTGGTTGACCGTAGTAGAATAAATAACATTTAGATTTTTCTAAACCATATGAAACCAACATAATAATTTCAGAAAACTTCAGTCATAAATGCAGAAAAAGAAAATCTGAAAACTGAGAGTTTTTGGAATGTTAATAGAATGCCATAGAAAAGAGCTTTAACTACAACCATGCATGTTTGGGTGCTGGAGTCATTGCTATGCAGACAGCAGGCATAGCGTGTGGTTTGTGGTACAGTATGCTCTGTTACTGTAGGCTCTGGCAGATGCTTGAATCAAACAACAACCTCCTCTGGCCACAGGGGAATAAACAATCACTGGAAAGAGGGACCTCCCTGGCAACGCTCTGATCCGGAAAACACACCTTGTGCCTACACACACACACACACACACACACACACACACACACACACACACACACACACACACACACACACACACACACACACACACACACACACACACACACACACAAGCACACGCACGCTTGCACAAACACACTCTCACACACACTCTATAGGGGTCCCTCATGGAAAAAGCTTGTTTGTTCGCCATGGCGACAGGGGAAGTGGAAAAGGACATTTGACCTGTATGTATAAGACAACACACACACACATACACACACACAGGTGTTTACACCTAATTTTCTCTGAAACATTGTGTCTCCCCGTATACGCTGTGACCTCATCTGTACCTCAACTGATACTGTTAGTGAAACACCCAGTCCTGTTCACATATCAACTTCTTTAAGATCTGTGTTTATGAAGAATAAGCTTTTAAATAAATTGGAAAAAGCTACAATTATTGGGAAATTGGTATGTCCAGACTCCCCACTGAGTACAGTGCTTGACAACAACTCTGGACACACACCCTAGAGGACAGTCGGTAATGGGGCGCGATCTTAACATCATCCTTTCATCATCATTACTGCCGAAAGAGACCAAGAGAAGATTTGTAGTCCCAGCTGACTCCTCACACACACAGACACACACTCATGCACGCATACACACCTTTTCCCTCTCTCCATCTCTCTCGCTCTTTTCTTTCTCACTCTCTCCATCTTTCTTTTCTTTCTCACTCTCTCCATCTCTCTTTTCTTTCTCACTCTCTTTCAGGGAGTCTGTCTGGGATGGATCAGTCCCAGTCTTGTGACCAGCTGTCTATTATCATTATCAGGCCAAGCCTCATCCTCATACTCAGCTGTCGGCCAGTCTGGCTGGCTGATTGGACTGTGGATCATTAGGTGCCATTTCATCTTGGCCCATTGGTTTGTTAATGATTCCAGAACCATCCTCAGGGAAATACAGGCCACTTGGATGGGTGTCTGTCAGCAACTCTGTCTGTGTACACACATGGATAGTGACATCAGCAACTTCTGTGTACACACTGTGGATTTAGCTCATTTTAATTAATGAACATAAAACTTAAAGCCTCACTCTGCGATAGGCTACTTACATCCGTTTTCAAACCAAGCGGTAGGACTGTCGTTTTGCTGTTTTTCAAATCCTGGATTGTCTCTTTAAAGGGCTATTTCACCCAGATTTCAAATGTCGCCAGTCGTTAATCTGACTACTTAGCTTAGATGTGATCTGTACAGCAGGACACTGATCACTTCCTTCAGGAAGGTGGAGTAGAGGAGATGAGAGCCATTACTGCATTAAGAGAAGAATTAAGTCTGAGCTGCTAACCTCAATATACTAATAATCAATGTGGAAGTGGGAGGATACCCATATGATTGACTCAATCCTCTTACTGCTGCTGAGGTAAACGACAACAAAAGCTGCATCCTGGGTTTGAACTCAACCACCAGAGTAGGTTTAAAGATTAGATCAGAAACACACACACGCGGTCTCACACTCATACTCGCAGTGTCACACACACACACACACACACACACACACACACACACACACACACACACACACACACACACACACACACACACACACACACACACACACACACACACACACACACACACACACACACACACACACACACACACAAGCAAAAGTTTGCATTTTAAAGACAAGCTTTTACCTTGAAAAGGATGTTGGATGGAAAAGTGGCCTCAACCCCAGTGGTACATCATAAACACTTTCCAGCTTATACTGTAAACAAGGCTGTGTAAAGTGACATAAAATATAAAAACAACCACAAGGAACAAATCGGTAGTTGACCCCTTAGTTGTTCAAGATTTTTCATTAAGTGTATGCTATTATTCTAGGTTGTAACTTGTTGTGTTGTTCTACAAGGTGGTCCTTCTGTAGCTCAGTTGGTAGAGCATGGCGCTTGTAACGCCAGGGTAGTGGGTGATTCCCGGGACCACCCATACGTAGAATGTATGCACACATGACTGTAAGTCGCTTTGGATAAAAGCGTCTGCTAAATGGCATATTATTATTTTATTATTTATTATTACAAGAGAGAGAGAGGTGTGTGTGTGTGTGTGTGTGTGTGTGTGTGTGTGTGTGTGTGTGTGTGTGTGTGTGTGTGTGTGTGTGTGTGTGTGTGTGTGTGTGTGTGTGGTACATTGAGCCTCGGGTTCTGTCTGTGTGGTTGTGTGATTGAGGTCTGTGTAATTGTTACCCACCCTGACAAACTCAGACCTTGTGAAAATACTTTCCTGCCAACAATTGCTTTTCCTCTCCTGAGTCACATGGCAGGTAATTAGTTTGACTCCCAATCCACACAGACATCCACAAACACATACACACACCTTCTTACATCACCTGGCTGGCCACATGCAGTATACACACACAAGAGGAGGCTGTAGGAGTGCAGGTTCATTGTAATGGCTGGAATGGAATCAATGGAACGGAGTCAAAAGTGGTTTCCATATGTTTGATGTGTTTGATATTGTTCCATGTACAGTGGGAAGAAAAAGTATGTGAACCCTTTAGAATTACCTGGATTTCTGCATAAATTGGTCATAAAATGTTATATGTCACAACAATAGACAAGCACACTCTGCTTAAACTAATAACACACAAACAATTATACGTTTTCATGTCTTTATTGTACACACCGTGTAAACATTCACAGTGCAGGCTGGGAAAAGTATGTGAACCCTTGGATTTAATTACTGGTTGACCCTCCTTTGGCAGCAATAATCTCAACCAAACTTTTTCTGTAGTTGCGGATCAGGCCTGCACAATGGTCAGGAGGAATGTTTAACCAAAACTGTTTCAGTTCAGAAATATCCTTGGGATGTTTGGTGTGAACTTGAGGTCATTCCACAGCATCTCAATCGGGTTGAGGTCAGGACTCTGACTGGGCCATTTTCTTCTGTTGAAGCCATTCTGTTGTTGATTTACTTCTGTGTTTTGGGTCGTTGTCCTGTTGCATCACTCAATTTTTGTTGAGCTTCAATTGGAGGACAGATAGCCTTACATTCTCCTGCAAAATATCTTGATAAACCTGGGAATTAATTTTTCTGTCGATGACAGCAAGCTGTCCAGGCCCTGAGGCAGCAAAGCAGCTCCAAACCATGATGCTCCCTCCACCATACTTTACAGTTGGGGTGAGGTTTTGATGTTGGTGTTCTGTGACTTTTTTCAACACACAGTGTTGAGTGTTCCTTCCAAACAACTCAACTTCAGTTTCATTTGTCCACATAGTATTTTGCCAGTAGCGCTGTGGAACGTCCAGATGCTCTTTTGCAAACTTCAGATGTGCAGCAATGTTTTTTTTTGGACAGCAGTGGCTTCTTCCGTGGTGTCCTCTCATGAACACTATTCTTGTTTAGTGTTTTACCTATCGTAGGCTCATCAACAGAGATGTTAGCGTGTTCCAGAGATTTCTGTAAGTCTTTTGCTGACACTCTCGGATTCTTCTTAACCTAATTGAGCATTCTGCTCTGTGCTCCTGCAGTCATCTTTGCAGAACGGCCACGCCTAGGGAGAGTAGCAACAGTGCTAAACTTTCTCCATTTTTACTGACAGTTTGTCTTACCGTGGACTGATGAACATCAAGGCTTTTTTTTGTAACCCTTTCCAGTTTTATACAAGTCAACAATTCTTAATCTTGGGTCTTCTGAGATCTCTTTGGTTTTGAGGCATGGTTCCCATCAGGCAATACTTCTTTAAGCGCTGTGTTTGTCTGTTGTTGTGAATTAGATGAAGATCAGATCAATTGTTATGTCAAATTTATGCAGAAATCCAGGTAATTCCAAAGGGTTCACATACTTTTTCTTGTCATCGTATTCCATTCCAGCCATTACAATGAGCCTGTCCTCCTATAGCTCCACCCACCAGCTTCCTCTGACACACACATTCTACTCTCTTGCTCTCAACATACAACCACTTGAATATTGTTTTTGCACTATGTCCATGTCAAAGAAACCACCTACAAATGCACTGAACAAGCCATATTCACTCACTGTATGAAATAGTTTGTCACTGCAAGCTAAACAACAATAGCCTGGTCCGAGATCAATTTGTGCTATCTTACTAAATGTGATAGTCATTATAGTTGACAGCAAGACAGCTGGAACCAGGCTAAAACAATAATGCAACCACACAGCAAATTGGCCAGTGTTACCTAGTAATGATTTTTCAGTGTAACATTTCTAGTGTTACATTAACTCGGTAAGTATTAAATTAACACTCATTGGTGTAAACAGTTTGTGTTGAGAACCCTTGTTAAACAAAAAAAAACAGCATACTCTATTGCAGGTTGATTTTTTACAATTGTTTGTTTCAATATCTATGTTTTTGCATGTACATTGATTGATTAATTCATCTTATGCTACTCAAATTTAAATAACATAAATGTTTCTAAACTAATCCAATCTGTTACTTGGGTTTATTGCACCTGTTACTGAAATGGTTGTTCTAGTTTAGATGGTGTAGGTAGTCTCATTTCGTAGTCTTTTGTAGTCATTCTGAATTTAGGTTACAGGTGAATAAAAATTAGAATTGTTGTATATCCCAACTCTGGCTGGATTCCAATAGGAATTACACATCACTTTGCAAGCCATCATAATGTGACTTGCAGGCCGGGTGGTCCTTCTGTAGCTCAGTTGGTAGAGCATGGCGCTTGTAACGCCAGGGTAGTGGGTTCGATTCCCGGGACCACCCATACGTAGAATGTATGCACACATGACTGTAAGTCGCTTTGGATAAAAGCGTCTGCTAAATATTATATATTATTATTATTATTATATAGGCCTGAAAATAATATAAATTACAATATAATTCTATATTAGCTTAGGATCTTACTTGGTGAAGGCCACAGGAAATAAAATGGATGAATGCAACATTCATATCTCTGACACTGTAACACTGAAAAATGCTATAGACACTGGACCAGTGTCCAATTCGACACTGTCAGGAGCTAGGTTTCCATCCAATTTGGAACAGATTTTCATGCAAATATTCTAAAATATGCATAGAACAATATGCGCATTTTTCCACCAAAGATGTTTCAATCAAAATTACTTTTTAAGAATAAAATATTGCGTGATGACGTAGTGCACATAAAAATTACTTTTGCCGTTTAAATTCCCATGTACCGAATGCAAAAAAACAAGTTAGATGTGTTTCCATTGCATTTTTAACTCTACTGATGGTTTTGTCACAAAAACAGTTGCATTATATAGCAAATGTGCCCACTCTGGTCTTGGAAAATGTGCTTTAGCCAACAGGTCGCAGATACAGTGTGGGTAGGTTACCTAGACTATGAGATTATTATGGATAAGAGCGATATTATTTGCATTTGTCAAACAGCAGCCAAGCATCAAATCATAATGTCACCAGAATAAGACCCTCGATACTTATTGGAAAGGAGCATCAAGCTCATCACCTTGCACTTTCACCACCCTGTGAGGTTCATCATAATTTATTTAATCTGTAGCCTAATAAACTGTATGCTTTCCAGAGTTGTAGTGGGAGGACCACACAACGTATAATCGCGTGACTCCAAGTTTACTTCGATATGATGGTTATTATATCAATATTTGTGCATAAAGGGGTTTCCACGGACATTTCTTGCATGACTCATTTTAAAGACATAAAAAGAAACCACCAAGTCGAATGAAGAAATTGTCCGGCATTCCGGCATTCCATGTTTCCATCAGCCTGGTCATGACTTCTTTCATCCACATGAAATGGTTGGATGGAAACGTGGTTAGTGTTGAGTTAACACTGGAGAATTTTCTGTGCACCACCAACCAATTTTTCCAGCAACCCTTCACATATGGTTTCCTCCCAGCTCATTACCTCCATTGGAACACACTCAAAGACAGAGGTCCAAACAAGTGCTTTGGCTTGAAGTTCAAACAACGAACTTGATGCAATCACACAGGCCTTAGCCCCATAGGAACCCATCTCCATGGTGACAGGTGGGTCCTCACTTACTTCCTGGGCACATTCACAAACAGGAAGACACAAAAACACCACGGCCTGTATTCATAAAGCGGCTCAGAGGAGTAGGAGTGCTGATCTAGGATCAGGTTCCCCATGATCATATCATCTTATTCATTATTATCTGCAAGGCTAAACTGATCCTAGATCAGCCCTCCTACTCTGAGATGCCTTATGAACACAGGCCATTGAGGGAAAGCAGGAGTTCACCCACCCCATCTGGCTGTGGTTACCTAATTACGCAGAAATATATTTACTAGAACAGACATTCCCATTTAAGTCAATGTTCTGTAATTCCGTTTCTATGCTTAATTAGGGTCTATTTTTTAGTTTGGCTCAGCGGCCACGACTACACAAAGCATCAATAGCTAATGAACTTACTTTGGTCACCTTTGAATTCTAAAAAGAACCATAGATGATTCAAAAGAGAACCATATGCCATAGAACTAAGAGATTCCCAACTAGGAGCGGTGCTGCTGTGAGACTGGGCCAAACTCTCTTTGACCAAATGTTCTCAGAGTGGGTTTTGTCTTGTGTTTTTGACTGTTGAATGATCTCATTTCTGATTGAAGAAGAGAAAAGATCATTAGTGCATTCGTACTCTGAGGAGAGAAAATGCTAAGATTGTAAAGAGAGAAAAAGGGTCCAGGGTCTGTATTCATAAAGGGTCTCAGAGTAGGAGTGCTAATCTAGGTTCAGGCACTGAATGAAACAATGAAATTACTCCTAAATAGTTGCTGAATGGTTGCTTTTCCCTCTCTCCAAATCTACTCATGTATTGTCTACTCTAGTCGTAAAACATATCAGCCAAAGCCAACAAAACAATCTTCATAATTCGCACATCCAACTTCTCATCGTTGGTTAACAGCAGCTGGGTGCTGCTACATGGATGGTGGATGAGGTAAATGACAATGTAAAGCACTTTGAGACCCAATGAAAGGGTGCTATACAGTGGGGAGAACAAGTATTTGATACACTGACGATTTTGCAGGTTTTCCTACTTATAAAGCATGTAGAGGTCTGTAATGTCTATCATAGGTACACTTCAACTGTGAGAGACGGAATCTAAAACAAAACTCCAGAAAATCACAGTGTATGATTTTTAAGTAATTAATTAGCATTTTATTGCATGACATAAGTATTTGATCACCAACCAACCAGTAAGAATTCCGGCTCTCACAGACCTGTTAGTTTTTCTTTCATAAATGCACGCCATAACAGCCAAATGCAGCCCTTAATTAAATGAGGTCTACATTTCATAGTCATGAGGTTATTTTTATTGGAGTAGGCAATAGAGAAACCGAGTGAAGCGATACTTCAGGGTGGAGAAACAACTTAACGACTATAGCACCTATTCTACTGTCTGACAGTGTGCCATCACTACAGATGTTTTTATAGCACGCACACACATGCACAGACGCATGTACGCACACACACACAACCCTACACACAAACGGCAGGTTGTAAATTAGAGCGGCTCTTGTAGCGGTTGAGTGTAGTGCTTTGTTGTTGTTGTGGGGTTTGCTTCCTGTCTTGCATTATTCATTTCTGATGTTCACAGTTGACTTGTCTTTTGCATTATTTTGGTAGACCATCTTTAGATGCTCTACAGACTATCAGAAACATTTCAACTAACTATCTAACCCTAACCTTAACCTTTATTCTAACCCTACACTTAACCCTTAACCTAACCCTAACCCTTATTCTAAACCTTATCCTGCCTTAGCAAGCAGTTGCATATCACCAGACAGTTTGTTGATAGTATGATCATCTGTAGAGCATCTACAGATGGAAAATCCAGGCTATCCAAATAAAGTGCTACCAAAAATAAAGAGGCGTGTGCGTAAAAAAGTGTTTATCATGAAGAAGATAAAAAAAGAAGGGAGGAGGAGAGGGAGGGCTGCGGGGAGAGAGGAAGGAGATAAGCTAAGAAGTGTCTGGGAAGAGCGAGGTAGACTTCAGACCCAGACACAGTCTGATAAGGAGACAAAGAGGAAGAGAAAAGTTGGAGGCCTTCGTGGAAACTGGGATCAGAGCTCTAGGTAGCTGGAGCATCGGAAGGAGATGAAGAGAGGCGGATGAGATGATGAACTAACAAGGAAAGAAGGGAGGGAGGAGTGGGTGATGAGACGAATGAGGGAGGGAGGGAAAGGGGAAGAGAACGAGGGTTGAGAGGGAGGAGTAGAGGAGTGGGGAGTGAATCCCAGGGGTTTAGGATAAGAGGAGTAGGGTTGCTCGGTGAAGTGCACCCCCCAAGGAGAACCTCGACAGTGGTGCAGCTTTTCATTTTTGAAAAAAAATCCAGCATAAAATCCCTCCCTCTACGTACCCCCCACACACACACATACACACCAAAAAAACACAGCAGAGAGAGAGAGCGCAGAGACACAAATAGAGATTAATATAACTGTTGAAAAGGGCATATGCAGCAAATAAAGGGTGTGTGTGTGTATGTGGGGGTTGGGGGAGGTGTGTGTGGGGGGGAGATTTTCTGAGATCTCTTTTGTTCGAGGCATGGTTCACATCAGGCAATGCTTCTTGTGAGTAGCAAACTCCAATTTTGGGAGTGTTTTTTATAGGACAAGCCAGCTCTAACCAATATCTCCAATCTCGTCTCATTGATTGGACTCCTGGTTAGCTGACTCCAATTAGGTTTTGGAGAAGTCATTAGCCTAGGGGTTCACATACGTTTTACAACCTACACTGTGAATGTTTAAATGATGTATTCAATATAGACAAAAAAATACAATAATTTGTGTGTTATTAGTTTAAGCACAATATATTTGTCTATTGTTGTGACGTAGATGAAGATCAGATCAAATTTGATGACCAATTTATGCAGAAATCCAGATAATTCTAAAGGGTTCACATACTTTTTCTTGCCACTGTATTAGAAGAACAGATTATGGGGCTAAAGCTGAAGAGTGTTATCGGTCCAATGGAATGAGACCAAGAGACCCCTCCAATACACCTGTCTGGGAGTCCCACAGTCCCAAAGGTCACTTGAGGATCTTACTTATTCAATCGCCTTTCAGCCATGCATGTACTTTGAGATATTACTACGGTAATTTAACAACATACCATTTGTACAGTTTGTATGTTGCCCAAATCAAACCCACAATTCTGTTGATAAAAGCACCATGCTCTAACCTCCAACCAAATCTGAACAATATTAGCGATGTTCACCTAGATTGTATGAATCCAAATGAACTCATTCAGAACACGCATTCCTGACTAAAAGTTATAATCGATGCATTGATTGTCTGTGGAACTTTGAGCAGTTTGATAAGTACGTTGGTGATGTGTCTCGATCATTGGAAACTGAGGTGGACTTGGTACATTTGCTGCTCTCATCTATTCTACAATAATTACTACTGCTAATACATTCCTTACAAAATCAAGGAAATGACACAAAGGCTAAGATGTGCTTGCCTTTCCCAAAGCTTTTAACGATCTTGATTGAGGAGAGAAAAAACCTTCAGACCTTATTCATAAGTGCCACTAATTCCACTTTATGTCAAGTGATATAAGCGCAATAAACTGAAAAGGTCAAAGATTTTTACTCAAAGTCTCATTCTCAAATAACTGTCTATATTGAATGGTATGAGAAATGGGAAGGTTGAAAAACCCACTTGCATTTGTATTCAAGTAAAATCAAACGCTGTTATATACTCAGCCTTCACCTTCACCTTTAGATGTCTGGATACATCTTGAATGACACACAACGTAGAGGCTTTAAAGACACGTCATCATTTCCCAGGAAATATCTTCACAGTAAGATGTCTCAAGATGTCTTCACAAATATGTCTAAGAACGTCTTAAGGCATAGTTAGGGCTGGAAAGAAATCATCAAAATATGCATAGTAACAAAAAGGAGGGAAAGATTCACGTTAAGTCTTATGTCCCTTCAAAGTGTTGGGATGAAAGATCGACAGAGAAAGTATGTGAAAGACAAAATAAATCAGAGAGAAGAATGGGAGAGAGGGCTTGATGGAGAGAGAGCAGGGGGCAGGTGGAAGAGGGAGGAGGGATTTCCCTAAGGGGTCGATGTGCTTGTGCTTGCTTTGCGCCCCCTCTCTCTCTCTCTCTCTCTCTCTCTCTCTCTCTCTCTCTCTCTCTCTCTCTCTCTCTCTCTCGCTCTCGCTCTCTCTCTGTCGCTCTCTATCTCTCTCTTTCTGTCGCTCTCTCTCTGTCAGTCGCTCTGACACTCAACAGAATCACACTCAACACCACACTCTCACTCACTCACTCTTTTTGACACAGAGGCAGAGACACACACACATATCCTCAGTGTAACGCGGGGCAAGCACACCACAAACAGCAGAGAAGAGGAAAGAGGAAGAAAAGGAAGGAGGGAAATAAAGGAGGAGAGAGGGAAAACATTGAATGGAGTTATCTAACACTTAGATTTTCTCAGAGGCTTTGAAAGGAGATCAGACACAAAGGAGTTGAGAGAAGAGGAAAAGAGGAGGAAGACAGCGGAAACCCTAGACACAGGTTCAGTGTCACAGTGACTCAGGTAAGACCTCTCTCTCTCTTATTCACACACTACATTTTTCACACACTTTTAATATAAAGATCATTTGAAGTATAAAAACAGATATATACACAATACTTTTTTTTTTTTACTTTTAAAATCACTTTTTTTGTCCATTAAAATAACATCAAATTGATCAGAAATACAGGGTAGACATTGTTATGTTGTAAATGACTATTGTAACTAGATTTTTTTATGGAATATCTACATCGGCATACAGAGGCCCATTATCAGCAACCCTCACTTCTGTGTTCCAGTGGCACGTTGTGTTAGCTAATCCAAGTTTATCATTTTAAAAAGCTAATTGATAATTAGAAAACCCTTTTGCAATTATGTTAGCACAGCTGAAAACTGTTGTCCTGATTAAAGAAGCAATAAAACTGTCCTTCTTTAGACTAGTTGAATATCTGGAGCATCAGCATTTGTGGGTTCAATTACAGGCTCAAAATTGCCAGAAACAAACAACTTTCTTCTGAAACTCATCAGTCTATTCTTGTTCTGAGAAATTAAGGCTATTCCATGCAAGAAATTGCCAATAAACTGAAGATCTTGTACAAAGCTGTGTACTACTCCCGTCACAGAACAGCACAAACTGTCTCTAACCAGAATAGAAGGAGGAGTGGGAGGCCCCAGTGCACAACTGAGCAAGAGGACAAGTACATTAGAGTGTCTAGTTGAGAAGCAGGTGCCTCATTAACGTCAACAGTGAAGAGGCGACTCCGGGATGCTGGCCTTCTAGGCAAACTTGGATTAGCTAACACAACGTGCCATTGGAACACAGGAGTGATGGTTGCTGATAATGGGCCTCTGTATGCCTATGTATATATTCCATAAAAAAATCTGCCGTTTCCAGCTACAATAGTCATTTACAACATCAACAATGTCGACACTGTATTTCTGATCAATTTGATGTTATTTTAATGGACAAAAAAAAATGATTTTATTTTTAAAACAATGACATTTCTAAGTGACCCCAAACTTTAGAAAGGTAGTGTATATTTGATGTTTAATTTGGCCTTAATTGGCTATTAATTTTATTTGGCTATTAGTCCATACAAACGCATTGAATAACAGATTCACTACATGGAAACATACATAGACAGTCCCCAAAAAGTTTTTCTGAAGTGTCTGTTTAATACCAAAAATAAGTGGTTAAATACATGTAAAAAAATATTTATATAAAAAATGTTTGCCGATCTTTACTATATCTCTCAGATATAGGAAAGATCAGGATACATTTACAAATTATACATGTACTGTATAGTTCCATAAAATGTTTCAACTGGCAAGTACGTGTTTGTGTGTAGGCCAAACTGCTCGGACGCTACAGACAGACGTTGGCAGATTGGCTGTACCGTCTTAAGAGGAGTCCCAAGACGCTTGTGGTGTTCGTAGAGCGAAACGGAGAACACCATTGTGTTCGTGAGAGTCTCATCTTTCTATAGAAGGGTAATTAACCTCTCGGACGCTACATACGATTTTGTGAGAGAACCGTTTTTTTGGGGAAGTCTCATGGTCTAGCAAACACCGCTTTAGCTCTGTCACCACAGATGCATAAGTGCGACATCGGGGGATGCGGTGGATTGAGATGCATCGGTAGCTAAAACAGACAGATTGTTACGTGGATTTTTTTATTATGCTAATTACATTTCTGCAGGGGTCCGGACATCGGCTCTAGGGGTTATCATAAATTCAATGACATGGTGACATTAATTGAAGTCGGTGGCCAGTGGGAGTGGTCTGTGAATGTCACTTTGGTGTGTGTGTGTGTGTGTGTGTGTGTGTGTGTGTGTGTGTGTGCGTGCGTGCGTGCGTGCGTGCGTGCGTGCGTGCGTGCGTGCAAAATATAGATGCTGGTAGAGAGAGGAAGAGAGAGAGAGAGAGAGAGAGAGA